>NC_069499.1:1117508448-1117808448 GCF_027579735.1 Bombina bombina | reverse complement strand
GTGCTCGTGCACGATATCCCCATAGGAAACAATGGGGCAGTTTGAGCTGAAAAAAAACCTAACACCTGCAAAAAAGCAGCGTTCAGCTCCTAACGCAGCCCCATTGTTTCCTATGGGGAAACACTTCCTAAGTCTGCACCTAACACTCTAACATGAACCCAGAGTCTAAATACCCCTAACCTTACACTTATTAACCCCTAATCTGCCGCACCCGCTATCGCTGACCCCTGCATATTATTATTAACCCCTAATCTGCCGCTCCGTACACCGCCGCAACCTACATTATACCTATGTACCCCTAATCTGCTGCCCATAACACAGCCGACCCCTATATTATATTTATTAACCCCTAATCTGCCCCCCACAACGTCGCCTCCACCTACCTACAATTATTAACCCCTAATCTGCCGACCGTACCTCACCGCTACTCTAATAAATGTATTAACCCCTAAAGCTAAGTCTAACCCTAACACTAACACCCCCCTAAGTTAAATAGAATTTAAATCTAACGAAATAAATTAACTCTTATTAAATCAATTATTCCTATTTAAAGCTAAATACTTACCTGTAAAATAAATCCTAATGTAGCTACAATATAAATAATAATTATATTGTAGCTATTTAAGGATTTATATTTATTTTACAGGCAACTTTGTAATTATTTTAACCAGGTACAATAGCTATTAAATAGTTAATAACTATTTAATAGCTACCTAGTTAAAATAATTACAAAATTACCTGTAAAATAAATCCTAACCTAAGTTACAATTAAACCTAACACTACACTATCAATAAATTAATTAATTAAAATACCTACAAATAAATACAATTAAATAAACTAACTGAAGTACAAAAAATAAAAAAAACTAAGTTACAAAAAATAAAAAAAATAAGTTACAAACATAATAAAAATATTACAACAATTTTAAGATAATTACACCTACTCTAAGCCCCCTAATAAAATAACAAAGCCCCCCAAAATAAAAAAATGCCCTACCCTAAGCCTAAGCGGGGGCTGGCGATCCATCATCTGGCTGAAGTCTTCTATCAAGCGACGGCTGAAGAGGTCCAGAAGAGGCTCCAAAGTCTTCATGCTATCCGGGCAGAAGAGTAGATCCGGACCGGCAACCATCTTCTTCAAAGCGGTGACAAGCGGCTCCATGTTGAAGACCTCCGGCGCGGATCGATCCTCTTCTTGCGACGTCCTAACTCCGAATGAAGGTTCCTTTAAATGACGTCATCCAAGATGGCTTCCCTCGAATTCCGATTGGCTGATAGGATTCTATCAGCCAATCGGAATTAAGGTAGGAAAAATCTGATTGGCTGATGGAATCAGCCAATCAGATTCAAGTTCAATCCGATTGGCTGATCCAATCAGCCAATCAGATTGAGCTTGCATTCTATTGGCTGATCGGAACAGCCAATAGGATGCGAGCTCAATCTGATTGGCTGATTCAATCAGCCAATCAGATTTTCCCTACCTTAATTCCGATTGGCTGATAGAATCCTATCAGCCAATCGGAATTCGAGGGACGACATCTTGGATGACGTCATTTAAAGGAACCTTCATTCGGACTTAGGACGTCGCAAGAAGAGGATGAATCCGCGCCGGAGGTCTTCAACATGGAGCCGCTTGTGACCGCTTGGAAGAAGATGGTTGCCGGTCCGGATCTACTCTTCTGCCTGGATAGGAGGAAGACTTTGGAGCCTCTTCTGGACCTCTTCAGCCGCCGCTTGATAGAAGACTTCAGCCGGATGATGGATCTCCAGCCCCCCGCTTGGGCTTGGATGAAGATTTCGGATCCTGGAGCGATCGGTGATACCTGGCATGGTGAAGACAAGGTAGGAAGATCTTCAGGGGCTTAGTGTTAGGTTTATTTAAGGGGGGTTTGGGTTAGATTAGGGGTATGTGGGTGGTGGGTTGTAATGTTGGGGGGGTATTGTATGTTTTTTTTTACAGGCAAAAGAGCTGAATTCTTTGGGGCATGCCCCGCAAAGGGCCCTTTTAAGGGCTGGTAAGGTAAAAGAGCTTTTCTATTTTAATTTTAGAATAGGGTGGGGCATTTTTTTATTTTGGGGGGATTTGTTATTTTATTAGGGGGCTTAGAGTAGGTGTAATTAGTTTAAATTTGTTGTAATATTTTTCTAATGTTTGTAAATATTTTTTTATTTTTTGTAACTTAGTTCTTTTTTATTTTTTGTACTTTAGTTAGTTTATTTAATTGTATTTATTTGTAGGTATTGTATTTAATTAATTTATTGATAGTGTAGTGTTAGGTTTAATTGTAGATAATTGTAGGTATTTTATTTCATTAATTTATTGATAGTGTAGTGTTAGGTTTAATTGTAGATAATTGTAGGTATTTTATTTAAGTAATTTATTGATAGTGTAGTGTTAGGTTTAATTGTAGATAATTGTAGGTATTTTATTTAAGTAATTTATTGATAGTGTAGTGTTAGGTTTAATTGTAACTTAGGTTAGGATTTATTTTACAGGTAATTTTGTAATTATTTTAACTAGGTAGCTATTAAATAGTTATTAACTATTTAATAGCTATTGTACCTGGTTAAAATAAATACAAAGTTGCCTGTAAAATAAATATTAATCCTAAAATAGCTACAATATAATTATAATTTATATTGTAGCTATATTAGGGTTTATTTTACAGGTAAGTATTTAGCTTTAAATAGGAATAATTTATTTAATAAGAGTTAATTTATTTCGTTAGATTTAAATTATATTTAACTTAGGGGGGTGTTAGGGTTAGACTTAGCTTTAGGGGTTAATACATTTATTATAGTAGCGGTGAGGTACGGTCGGCAGATTAGGGGTTAATGCTTGAAGTTAGGTGGCGGCGATGTTAGGGAGGGCAGATTAGGGGTTAATACTATTTATTATAGGGTTATTAAGGCGGGAGTGAGGCGGATTAGGGGTTAATACATTTCTTATATTAGCGGTGAGGTCCGTTCGGCATATTAGGGGTTAATAAGTGTAGGTAGGTGGAGGCGACGTTGGGGGCGGCAGATTAGGGGTTAATAAATATTATGTAGGTGTCGGCGGTATTAGGGGCAGCAGATTAGGGGTACATAGGGATAACGTAGGTGGCGGCGGTGTTCGGTCGGCAGATTAGGGGTTAAAATTTTTTAATAGAGTGGCGGTGATGTGGGGGGGCCTCGGTTTAGGGGTACATAGGTAGTTTATGGGTGTTAGTGTACTTTAGAGCACAGTAGTTAAGATCTTTATAAACCGGCGTTAGCCCAAAAAGCTCTTAACTACTGACTTTTTTCTGCGGCTGGAGTTTTGTCGTTAGATTTCTAACGCTCACTTCATCCACGACTCTAAATACCGGCGTTAGAAAGATCCCATTGAAAAGATAGGATACGCAAATGACGTAAGGGGATCTGCAGTATGGAAAAGTCGCGGCTGCAAAGTGAGCGTTAGACCCTTTCCTGACTGACTCTAAATACCAGCGGTAGCCCAAAACCAGCGTTAGGAGCCTCTAACGCTGGTTTTGACGGCTAACGCCAAACTCTAAATCTAGCCGTTAGGGTTTCTCACTAAAGTGGTTTCAGATCGGAACATTAATCAGGAGATTGTTGTTCCTTCTTTGTGTCCTAATCCTTCTTCTCAGAAGGAACGTCTGCTGCACAATCTAGACATGGTGCGTGCATTGAAATTCTATTTACAGGCGACTAAGGATTGTCGTCAGTCTTCTGCACTGTTTTTGGTTTTCTCTGGAAAACGTAAGGGGCAGAAAGCTACGGCTACTTCTCTTTCTTTGTGGCTGAAGAGTATCATTCGCTTGGCCTATGAAACTGCTGAAAAGCAGCCTCCTAAAAAAGTGACAGCTCATTCTACGAGGGCTGTTTCCTCTTCCTGGGCATTCAAGAATGAAGCTTCTGTAGAACAGATTTGCAAGGCTGCAACTTGGTCCTCTCTTCACACTTTTTGTTAATTCTATAAATTTGATACTTTTGCCTCGGCTGAGGCTTCTTTTGGGAAAAGGTTCTTCAGGCAGTGGTTCCTTCCGTTTAGGTTCCCTGTCTTGTCCCTCCCTTATCATCTGTGTCCTCTAGCTTGGGTATTGATTCCCAATAGTAATTAGCTGATCCGTGGACTCACTGTGTCATTAGAAAGAAAACAAAATTTATGCTTACCTGATAAATTTATTTATTTCTTGACAAGGTGAGTCCACGGCCCGCCCTGTTTTCTTAAAGACAGGTTTTGTTGGTATGTTATAAACTTCAGACACCTCTGCACCTTGTTGCTTCCTTTCTCTCCTTTTGCTTCGGTCTAATGACTGGGGTTGGAGTGAAAGGAGGTGATATTTAACAGCTTTGCTGTGGTGCTCTTTGCCGCCTCCTGCTGGGCAGGAGTGATATTCCCAATAGTAATTAGATGATCCGTGGACTCACCGTGTCAAGAAATAAATACATTTATCAGGTAAGCATAAATTTCGTTTTGATGTTATTCACATCACCCCAGTATCAATCTTAAAGGGCCATAATACCCAAATGTTTAAACACTTGAAAGTGATGCAGTATAGCTGTATAAAGCTGACTAGAAAATATCACCTGAACATCTCTATTTAAAAAAGAAAGATATTTTACCTCAAAAGTTCCTCAGTAGCCACATCCCATTGTAAAGGATTTCTAAGCAGCATATTAGTATGTCTGTTCCGGGGCAGCCGAAGGGATGAGCCTTGTGCACTCTCATGTTATTTCCCTATTCAGTTTAACGGAAGTTTACAATGAAATCTCATGAGAGTTAAGTCAAATCTCATGAGATCACAGTAAAAGAGTCCATGACCTCAGGACTGCTGATGCTGATTGGGTGCTGTTCATTTCTTCATTTTTAATTTTTTTTTACCTGCAGCTGGGCAGTAACTGAGTATAACTTTTTACACAGAACTTACTCTGCTGAGCTGAGGAGATTGTGAGGTAAAATATCTTCCTTTTTTACATAGAGATGCTCAGGTGATATTTTCCTGTCAGCATTTTACAGTTATACTGCATCAGTTTCAAGTGATTTAGCCTATGAGTATTATGTCCCTTTAACTCTGTTTTATTGTAACTATAGTTAACCAGGAGTATTATTTTCAGTGATTCATCTCTCAGTATTTAATATTTCCCACTGGTTTAAGTGGTTTTAATTTGTGTGTCTTTATTCTATTTAATAAAGGGAAATTGTGAATAGGAATATTCATTTCACACTATTTTTAATTCATACAACTAGTTTCTACTTTTATTATTTTGAGGGGCTAGCACTCTTTTCATTGCTCCCTTTGCAAATCATGTAAAAGGAGATACAGATAGATATATAGATATACACACACACACTTTCACATTGCACATATCAGAAATTAATCAAAGCAAAAATGATAAAATTGAAATATTGTTCTTCATTCTCTTTCCTTCCTTAGGACTCCATCTTTCTCACCCATCACTAATACAAACAGCGTGGACCTCCCTGCTTGCTTCTTTCTCAAGTTTCCACAGCCGATTCCTGTGTCTAAAGCCTTCATCCAAAAAATTCAGAAATGCACAGGTAAGACGTTCTGTTCTTAGTGTAGTGATGGTTTTAATCATCATATTACTGGAAAAAACACAAGATGCACCAGAAATCTCACAAAATGTACCTGTTCCTCCTGATGCTCAGGTATCCCTTTGTTTGAAACCACCCCAACATTCCAGCCTCACTATGAACTGGTTACACAGTTTGAGTTGGCCAAGGAGAAGGAACCAGGACAGCTAGATCATAATATGCGATTTTATGCGGTACGTACCCTTTGTGTGTGAGAGAATGGTCTGTGTAGAGAATGGACAAAGCAGTATTTTATCTGTGGTAAAGGGTACTTTTAGTTGTTGAGAAAATGTTATGCCTCATCCTATAGTTTACTACATATTTCACAGTGATTTGTCAAATAATTATCTATGTCTGTAGAGTTCAAACTACTGTCAGTATGTTACTTTAAGCATAAAGTTCTTAAAGGGACAAGAAAGTCAAAATTAAACTTAAATAATTCAGAACATGGAGATTTAAACAAATCTGCCATGTACTTTTGTTACCTATGTTGCTTTATTTTCTTGGTATCTTGTTGAAAACCATACCTAGGTAGGCTCAGGAGCAGCAATGCACTACTGGGAGCTAGCTGTTGATTGTTGCCTGCACAAATATATCTCTTGTCATTAGCTCTCCTTATTTGTTCAGCTAATTCCCAGAAGGGCATTGCTGTTCATTCAACAAAGGATATCTAAAGAATGAAGCACATTTTAGAATAGAAGAACAGTGGAGTTTTTAAATAAAATTGTGTGGTCTAAATCATGAAAGAAATTTGTTTTTTGTTCATTTAAAGGGTCTTTAAAGTGATATAATGAAATAATCTAATTTGTTGGATGATGTTATTTTATCTCTAGTGTTGCATCAAAGCTAGGTGTTTAACACTTGCAAAGGGTTAAAGGACTGCTCAGGACCAACAAAACACTGAACATCTGTTTTAACAGAAACTAATCCAAACAACAGCACTAGTTGCTTGACCCAGAGCACTATTAGCAGTACTTCAACTGTGTGTTTACAGGGGTTAATCATAGCTTTGCTGTATTTCTAGTGAAAAAATAACATGTTCTTACAAGTTAGAGCGTTAATGGACCTTTAATACTGAGATGTTTCACAGATACATTTTTTATATATTAAATGTGTATATTCTATGGGGTGTCATAGGTATATAATATAGTGTACTTCCAGAGTACGTTTACCCCTTCACCAAAAATGACGTAGATCTACATCATTCGGTACAGAGCCCATCGTACCTCATAACGTAGATATATGTTGCAACTGTGTGAAGCTCCAGCAGTCTTGGTTGTCAAGTTACAGCCAAGAGATTCTGTTCCTGAGCTGCAGGCAACTGTGTTCATATGATAACAGAGCACGACCATATGAAGGCAGATGCCAGATTGTTACAGACAGTGACACTGTGTGTTTCACCATCTGTAACGATCAATTGCTTGAGCCAGTAGGAAGTGTGGGGAGGAATGTGGGAGGCAGCTGGGCCGCACAGACGCGGTGGGGGGAGGGAGTGGGAGGGGCCCTATGCTACAGAAAAAGTTTTGAAGGGAGAGGGAGGGATGGGAAGCTACACTGGGGAAAAAGGAATTGGAAGTGGGGGGGGGGCACATCACTAATGATCGCAGGGAGGTAGAGGGCACCACTACACTACAGAAAAAAATCAATACATTTAAAAATGAATAATAAAAAAACATATTAACTGGGTACTGGCAGACAGCTGCCAGCACCTAAGATGGCCTCCACTAGTAGGAGGGGAACGGTTAAAGAGCTGTTTCGGGGGGAATCAGGGATGTGGGAGGATTGAGGAGAGATCTTTATACTGTGAGAAAAAAATAATAGACCTTCTGCCAGTACCTAAGAGGGTGGTGACCAGTGAGGGGTGAGGGATGGGAGAGAGCTGTTTGGGAGGTGTCAGGTGGGAGGGTAATCTTTACTCTGCATCAAAAATTAATCTTGCAACCTAACTGATGAATGCTTTCACTGCCAGGAATTTCAAGTAAGGTGCATAGCTGCAATTAGCGGCAATCTAATTGCCAAAAAACAATGGCAAAGCCATACATGTCTGCTATTTTTGAACAAAGGGAACTAGAGAAGCTTTTATAACCATTTGTCATATGACTGCAGTAGATGTGTGTAAATAATTTCAGTGAGAAACCCAACGTTTGTGATAAAGATAACAATTGTTTCTTCTGTTATGTGTGATCAGTCCACGGGTCATCATTACTTCTGGGATATAACTCCTCCCCAACAGGAAATGCAAGAGGATTCACCCAGCAGAGCTGCATATAGCTCCTCCCCTCTACGTCAGTCCCAGTCATTCTCTTGCACCCAACGACTAGATAGGATGTGTGAGAGGACTATGGTGATTATACTTAGTTTTTATGACTTCAATCAAAAGTTTGTTATTTTACAATAGCACCGGAGCGTGTTATTATTTCTCTGGCAGAGTTTGAGGAAGAATCTGCCAGAGTTTTTTTACTATGATTTTAACCGGAGTTGTTAAGATCATATTGCTGTTCTCGGCCATCTGAGGGAGGTAAAGGCTTCAGATCAGGGGACAGCGGGCAGATGAATCTGCATTGAGGTATGTAGCAGTTTTTATTTTCTGAATGGAATTGATGAGAAAATCCTGCCATACCGTTAAAATGACATGTATGTATACACTTCAGTATTCTGGGGATGGTATTTCACCGGAACTACTCTGTTAAAGGTCACTAATCCTTTTAATAACTATTTATCATGTTAAACGTTTTTGCTGGAATGTAGAATCGTTTACATTGCTGAGGTACTGTGTGAATAAATATTTGGGCATTATTTTCCACTTGGCAGCCTTTTTTGCTTTTATTTGTGACAGTTTCGTTTCTCTTCACTGCTGTGTGGGAGAGGGAGGGGCCGTTTTTGGCGCTCTTTGCTACGCATCAAAAAATTCCAGTCAGTTACTTTTATATTTCCTGCATGATCCGGTTCATCTCTGACAGATCTCAGGGGTCTTCAAACTTCTTTGAAGGGAGGTAAATTCTCTCAGCAGAGCTGTGAGAATTCTTATAGTGACTGTGAATAAAAACGTTGCTTTGTATTTTTTATGTCAAATTTAATTATTGTTATTTTACTAATGGGAACAAACCTTTGCTAAAAGTTGTGTTGTTTTAAAGTTTGATGCTATAACTGTTTTTCAGTTCATTATTCAACTGTCATTTAATCGTTTAGTACCTCTTTGAGGCACAGTACGTTTTTGCTAAAAAAGATTATAACCAAGTTGTAAGTTTTTTGCTAGTGTGTTAAACATGTCTGACTCAGAGGAAGATATCTGTGTCATTTGTTCCAATGCCAAGGTGGAGCCCAATAGAAATTTATGTACTAACTGTATTGATGCTACTTTAAATAAAAGTCAATCTGTACAATGTGAACAAATTTCACCAAACAGCGAGGGGAGAGTTATGCCGACTAACTCGCCTCACGCGGCAGTACCTGCATCTCCCGCCCGGGAGGTGCGTGATATTATGGCGCCTAGTACATCTGGGCGGCCATTACAGATAACATTACAAGATATGGCTACTGTTATGACTGAAGTTTTGTCTAAATTACCAGAACTAAGAGGCAAGCGTGATCACTCTGGGGTGAGAACAGAGTGCGCTGACAATGCTAGGGCCATGTCTGATACTGCGTCACAGCTCGCAGAGCATGAGGACGGAGAGCTTCATTCTGTGGGTGACGGTTCTGATCCAAACAGATTGGACTCAGATATTTCAAATTTTAAATTTAAATTGGAGAACCTCCGTGTATTACTAGGGGAGGTCTTAGCAGCTCTCAACGATTGTAACACCGTTGCAATACCAGAGAAACTGTGCAGGTTGGATAAATACTTTGCGGTACCGGCGAGTACTGAAGTTTTTCCTATACCTAAGAGACTAACTGAAATTGTTACTAAGGAGTGGGATAGACCCGGTGTGCCGTTCTCACCCCCTCCAATATTTAGAAAGATGTTTCCAATAGACGCCACCACTCGGGACTTATGGCAAACGGTCCCCAAGGTGGAGGGAGCAGTTTCTACTTTAGCTAAGCGTACCACTATCCCGGTGGAGGATAGCTGTGCTTTCTCAGATCCAATGGATAAAAAATTAGAGGGTTACCTTAAGAAAATGTTTGTTCAACAAGGTTTTATATTGCAACCCCTTGCATGTATCGCGCCGATTACGGCTGCGGCAGCATTTTGGATTGAGTCGCTGGAAGAGAACCTTAGTTCATCTACGCTAGACGACATTACGGACAGGCTTAGAGTCCTTAAACTAGCTAATTCTTTCATTTCGGAGGCCGTAGTACATTTAACCAAACTTACGGCTAAGAACTCAGGATTCGCCATACAGGCACGTAGGGCGCTGTGGCTAAAATCCTGGTCAGCAGATGTTACTTCTAAGTCCAAATTACTTAATATACCTTTCAAGGGGCAGTCTTTATTTGGGCCCGGTTTGAAAGAAATTATCGCTGACATTACAGGAGGTAAGGGCCACGCCCTACCCCAAGACAAAGCCAAAGCTAAGGCTAGACAGTCTAATTTTCGTCCCTTTCGGAATTTCAAAACAGGAGCAGCATCAACCTCCACTGCACCAAAACAGGAAGGAGCTGTTGCTCGTTACAGGCAAGGCTGGAAGCCTAACCAGGCCTGGAACAAGAGCAAGCAGGCCAGGAAACCTGCTGCTGCCCCAAAGACAGCATGAACCGAGAGCCCCCGATCCGGGACCGGATCTAGTGGGGGGCAGACTCTCTCTCTTCGCCCAGGCCTGGGCAAGAGATGTTCAGGATCCCTGGGCACTAGAGATCATATCTCAGGGATACCTTCTAGACTTCAAATTATCTCCCCCAAGAGGGAGATTTCATCTGTCAAGGTTGTCAACAAACCAGATAAAGAAAGAAGCGTTTCTACGCTGCGTACAAGATCTGTTATTAATGGGAGTGATCCATCCGGTTCCGCGGTCGGAACAAGGACAAGGGTTCTACTCAAACCTGTTTGTGGTTCCCAAAAAAGAGGGAACTTTCAGGCCAATCTTAGATTTAAAGATTCTAAACAAATTCCTAAGAGTTCCATCGTTCAAAATGGAAACTATTCGGACAATTTTACCCATGATCCAAGAGGGTCAGTACATGACCACTGTGGATTTAAAGGATGCTTACCTTCACATTCCGATCCACAAAGATCATCACCGGTATCTAAGGTTTGCCTTCTTAGACAGGCACTACCAGTTTGTAGCTCTTCCATTCGGATTGGCTACGGCTCCAAGAATCTTCACAAAGGTTCTGGGTGCCCTTCTGGCGGTACTAAGACCGCGAGGGATTTCGGTAGCTCCGTACCTAGACGACATTCTAATACAAGCTTCAAGCTTTCAAACTGCCAAGTCTCATACAGAGTTAGTTCTGGCATTTCTAAGGTCGCATGGATGGAAAGTGAACGAAAAGAAGAGTTCTCTCTTTCCTCTCACAAGAGTTCCATTCTTGGGGACTCTTATAGATTCTGTAGAAATGAAGATTTACCTGACAGAAGACAGGTTAACAAAGCTTCAAAATGCATGCCGTGTCCTTCATTCCATTCAACACCCGTCAGTAGCTCAATGCATGGAGGTGATCGGCTTAATGGTAGCGGCAATGGACATAGTACCTTTTGCACGCCTACATCTCAGACCGCTGCAATTATGCATGCTAAGTCAGTGGAACGGGGATTACTCAGATTTGTCCCCTACTCTGAATCTAAATCAAGAGACCAGAAATTCTCTTCTATGGTGGCTTTATCGGCCACACCTGTCCAGGGGGATGCCATTCAGCAGGCCAGACTGGACAATTGTAACAACAGACGCCAGCCTACTAGGTTGGGGCGCTGTCTGGAATTCTCTGAAGGCTCAGGGACTATGGAATCAGGAGGAGAGTCTCCTGCCAATAAACATTCTGGAATTGAGAGCGGTTCTCAATGCCCTTCTGGCTTGGCCCCAGTTAACAACTCGGGGGTTCATCAGGTTTCAGTCGGACAACATCACGACTGTAGCTTACATCAACCATCAGGGAGGGACAAGAAGCTCCCTAGCAATGATGGAAGTATCAAAGATAATTCACTGGGCAGAGTCTCACTCTTGCCACCTGTCAGCAATCCACATCCCGGGAGTGGAGAACTGGGAGGCGGATTTCTTGAGTCGCCAGACTTTTCATCCGGGGGAGTGGGAACTTCATCCGGAGGTCTTTGCCCAAATACTTCGGCGTTGGGGCAAACCAGAGATAGATCTCATGGCGTCTCGCCAGAACGCCAAACTTCCTCGCTACGGGTCCAGATCCAGGGATCCGGAAGCAGTTCTGATAGATGCTTTGACAGCACCTTGGAACTTCGGGATGGCTTATGTGTTTCCACCCTTCCCGCTGCTTCCTCGATTGATTGCCAAAATCAAACAGGAGAGAGCATCAGTAATTCTAATAGCGCCTGCATGGCCACGCAGGACTTGGTATGCAGATCTAGTGGACATGTCATCCTGTCCGCCTTGGTCTCTACCTCTAAGACAGGACCTTCTGATACAGGGTCCATTCAAACATCAAAATCTAACTTCTCTGAAGCTGACTGCTTGGAAATTGAACGCTTGATTTTATCAAAACGTGGTTTTTCTGAGTCGGTTATTGATACCCTGATACAGGCTAGGAAGCCTGTTACCAGAAGGATTTACCATAAAATATGGCGTAAATACCTATACTGGTGCGAATCCAAAGGTTACTCTTGGAGTAAGGTTAGGATCGCTAGGATATTGTCCTTTCTACAAGAAGGTTTAGAAAAGGGTCTATCAGCTAGTTCTTTAAAGGGACAGATTTCAGCTCTGTCCATCTTGTTACACAGGCGTCTGTCAGAAAATCCAGACGTCCAGGCCTTTTGTCAGGCTTTAGCTAGGATCAAGCCTGTGTTTAAAGCTGTTGCTCCGCCATGGAGTTTAAACTTAGTTCTTAACGTTTTACAGGGTGTTCCGTTTGAACCCCTTCATTCCATTGATATAAAATTGTTATCTTGGAAAGTTCTGTTTTTAATGGCTATTTCCTCGGCTCGAAGAGTCTCTGAGTTATCAGCCTTACATTGTGATTCTCCTTATCTGATTTTTCACTCAGACAAGGTAGTTCTGCGTACTAAACCTGGGTTCTTACCTAAGGTAGTCACTAACAGGAATATCAATCAAGAGATTGTTGTTCCATCCTTGTGTCCAAATCCTTCTTCAAAGAAGGAACGTCTTCTACACAATCTGGATGTAGTTCGTGCCCTCAAGTTCTACTTGCAGGCAACTAAAGATTTTCGCCAAACTTCTTCCCTGTTTGTCGTTTATTCTGGACAGAGGAGAGGTCAAAAAGCTTCTGCTACCTCTCTCTCTTTTTGGCTTCGTAGCATAATACGTTTAGCCTATGAGACTGCTGGACAGCAGCCTCCTGAAAGAATTACAGCTCACTCCACTAGAGCTGTGGCTTCCACTTGGGCCTTTAAGAATGAGGCCTCTGTTGAACAGATTTGCAAGGCTGCAACTTGGTCTTCGCTTCATACTTTTTCCAAATTTTACAAATTTTACACTTTTGCTTCTTCGGAGGCTATTTTTGGGAGAAAGGTTCTTCAGGCAGTGGTTCCTTCTGTATAATGAGCCTGCCTATCCCTCCCGTCATCCGTGTACTTTTGCTTTGGTATTGGTATCCCAGAAGTAATGATGACCCGTGGACTGATCACACATAACAGAAGAAAACATAATTTATGCTTACCTGATAAATTCCTTTCTTCTGTTGTGTGATCAGTCCACGGCCCGCCCTGTTTTAAGGCAGGTAAATATTTTTTAAATTATACTCCAGTCACCACTTCACCCTTGGTTACTCCTTTCTCGTTGATTCTTGGTCGAATGACTGGGACTGACGTAGAGGGGAGGAGCTATATGCAGCTCTGCTGGGTGAATCCTCTTGCATTTCCTGTTGGGGAGGAGTTATATCCCAGAAGTAATGATGACCCGTGGACTGATCACACAACAGAAGAAAGGAATTTATCAGGTAAGCATAAATTATGTTTTTTTATGATCATATTTGGGGGCCAAATAGAGGCATCAAATATACCAAAATGGGTCTAGATCAATTCCTTGTTTTGTCTAATAATATATATATATATATATATATATATATATATATAAATGACACTTTGCTACAATGTAAAGTAGTGAGTGTACAGCCTGTATAACAGTGTAAATTTGCTGTACCCTCAAAATAACTCAACACACAGCCACTAACCCCTTAACGACACACGTCGTACAGGGTACGTCACACACAAACTGGTCTTTAAAGACCAGCGACGTACCGTGTACGTCGTTAGGGGTTTAAAGTGGCTGGAAGCAATCCTGATTCGCTTTCAAGGTATTGCCGTGATGCCTTGATATTGAGGTATAAATGCAATACCTTTTTTCCAAGACCAATGCAGAGAGAGCCACTCTGGGGGGGCCTGCTGCAGGGGGCGCGTGTGTGTGCGCGCGCGCAGCAACCACTGCCACCAATGTAATTGAATGGGATGGAGGGAGAGGGAGGGGGAAAATAATAATCAAAGAATCTGGGAGAGGGAGGGGGGTATTGAGGTGGGGCAGCTACACTACAGAAAAATGCAAATTGTATAAAAAAAACTTTTTTTTGGGAGGCAAACTGGGTACTGGCAGACAGCTGCCAGTACCCAATATGGCAGCAAATAGGTACCTTCATTTCACTATTGTAGTGTATAACGACAATATAGGTGCATTATACCCCACCTACAAATAGTACAACCCTATTGCCACATCTACCAACGGGTTGATTATGCCTTAATATATCCAATTTGGCTATAATACCTCAGAGGCCTATTTATATAATTTAACCATATTAAGGTAATTATTTATGACTACTCTATCCTAGGTTTTTAATCGTATGTGTTCCCCCTTCTCCCCTATTTTTTATTATTATCTAATAACAGTTATGTTTTAACATTGGAAATTTAATCTCCGCCTATTGGTCAGGACAGTGAGTGCTGATACCGCATTCTTTCGTGGTAGTTTCTCTCTCACTTCCACCCTCGGATTAGAGGGTTAGAGAGCTATTTGGGCATGATCAGAGAGGTTGGGAGCTAAGGGGGTCCATCACAGCTGAACAGATATTTAAAAAAAAAAAAGCATTTTATTTTAGTACTGGCAGACTTTCTTGCCAGTACTCAAGATGGCGGGGACAATTGTGTGGTGGGGGAGGGAAGAGAGATGTTTGGAAGGGATTAGGGGGTGGGATGTGTCAGGTGGGAGGCTAAAATTAACCCTTCAAGCTCCCTACAAGGTACCTAATTAACCCCGTCACTGCTGGGCATGATACAAGTGTGGTGCGCAGCGGCATTTAGCGGCCTTCTAATTACCAAAAAGCAATGCCAAAGCCATATATGTCTGCTATTTCTGAACAAAGGGGATCCCAGAAAAGCATTTACAACCATTGGTGCCATAATTGCACAAGCTGTTTGTAAAAAAATGCAGTGAGAAACCCAAAGTTAGTGAAAAAGTGAATGATTTTTTTTATTTGATCGAATTTGGCGGTGAAATGGTGGCATGAAATATATCAAAATGGGCCTAGATCAATACTTTAGGTTGTCTATTACACTACCCTAAAGCTAAAATTAACCCTACAAGCTCCCTACAAGCTACCTAATTAACCCCTTCACTACTGGGCCTAATACAAGTGTGGTGCGCAGCAGCATTTAGCAGCCTTCTAATTACTAAAAAGTAATGCGACAGCCATAAATGTCTGCTATTTCTGAACAAAGGGGATCCCAGAGAAGCATTTACAACCATTTGTGCCATAATTGCACAAGTTGTTTGGAAATAATTTCAGTGAGAAACCTAAAGTTTGTGAAAAAGTGAACTTTTTTTTTTTAAATTATCGCATTTGGCGGTGAAATGGTGGCATGAAATATACCGAAATGGGCCTAGATCAATACTTTGGGTTGTCTACTAAAAAAAATATATACATGTCAAGGGATATTCAGGGATTCCTGACAAATATCAGTGTTCCAATGTAACTAATAGCTAATTTAAAAAAAAATGGTTTGGAAATAGCAAAGTGCTATGTGTATTTATTGCCCTATAACTTGCAAAAAAAGCAAAGAACATGTGAACATTGGGTATTTCTAAACTCAGGAGAAAATTTAGAAACTATTTAGCATGGGTGTTTTTTGGTGGTTGTAGATGTGTAACAGATTTCGGGGGTCAAAGTTAGAAAAAGTGTGTTTTTTTCCATGTTTTCATCATATTTTATAATTTTTTTTATGGTAAATTATAAGATACTAGTCCAAAAGCCTGTGTACATGGGCCATTTTTTGCAGTACAGCGGTCCCACCCCTTGCTCTCTCTCTATCCCCCCTCTCTTTCTCCCCTCTCGTTTGCTCTCTCTCTTTCTCCCCTCTCTTTTACTTTCTCTCTTCCCCCCTCTCTTTGACTCTCTCTCTCCCCCCCTCTATTTTGCTCTCTCTCTCCCTCCTCTCTTTTGCTCTCTCTCTCCCTCCTCTCTTTTGCTCTCTCTCTCCCTCCTCTCTTTTGCTCTCTCTCTCCCCTCTCTTTTGCTCTCTCTCCCCCCCTCTCTTTTGCTCTCTCTCTCCCCCCTCTCTTTTGCTCTCTCTCTCCCCCCTCTCTCTCATACGCCTATGTTCTATAGCCGTATTGGCAAAAGATATGCTATGAATATAGCTTGTTCTTGATTGATTCTATCCAGCAGTTATATCAGGATAACCTAGATCAGTTTAAAGTCTTACATCTGAGAGAAATCCTCTATCGCTATTAACTGAGATGAAAATCATCTGAAGAACTGATGTACTGGATTATTGTTGTTTGGTGCCATTAAATCCAATTCTATATACTACCACTGTTTTTTTATCTTGTAGAAAACTTGCTTGTGGTGATGCCGTTGTGTCTGATATATTAAGACTCTGTTTAAGTAATCTGCAGCAAAATGAACTGCTGTTAAGTTCTCAATATATTCTTGTGTACAAAGACATAATAAAGTGACTTTTTTGAGAACTACTCTACTTTTCATCCCTTGTTGGAAACATATATAAAGCATTGCTATCTTGTTGTCTGGGAATATCTTTATAGATTCTCCTTGCAGAGTTTACTGAAAATGTTGCCTTATGAACGTTGTTGCACTCACTCAGGCAAAATTGATACTTCTGGGTTCCATCTTTTCTAAACACATTGTCCCTGGCAAGTTGCTACCCAGCTCAATTTGCTGGATCCAAAATATGTCTGTAAAGGGAAGATAGTGCTAATCTTGGGGGAAAATATTTTAATATGTTAGTATATTTTTACCCATATATTTTATATGTTGTCTTAAAATGTTATGCTGGCGCGTAGGTGTTTTATTGAGTACTTTATCTGAGGTTGGAAAATTAAATATTTCATGCTTCGACTGACATAGCTCATATGTCTTTAATCGTGGCTGTATAAATACTTTTATTGTTATAGTTCTTCAGAAGGCTCTATTCAGCAACCCATAGATTTGTTAAGAATTTCAGAAAAGATATTTGTTGCATGTTATGTTCCTTGCTTAAAGGGAAAGTCTACACCATAGTCATCTTAAAGTCTTCCCTTTGATTAAGATGCAAATAGCCTCCTGCACCCCTTTTCTATATCATGCAGCAGGAACAGTAAAAATGTTTTTTTTTTTTTGCAAAACAGTAAGTCAAGTAATGTACTCGTCAAGTAAAGAACTCAAACAGCAGCTCTAGACTAGCATCAACTTTGAAATATGCTACACAATAAATTTTACTGAAAATAACAGGCAATAAAAAAAACAAAAAAACGATAATGCTATTTTTGCTTGAAACGTTTCTGCGGCTGAAATTTCGGTGCATCTCTAGCTATTTGCATCTTAATCTAAGGTAAGATGACTAAGGTGTAGACTGTCCCTTTAACTTTCATGGTTAACAAACTTACCACCCCCACCTATTTAAAAATAAAATATGAATATAATTTGTTTTGCTATAAAATATTAATATTCATTCATTTGTTATCAGTCACTCCCAGGTCAGCAGCACTGCTATTTTCTGAATAAAGATGCTCCACTACCTGATGGTAGAAGCCTGCAGGGTACAATGCTAAGTAAAATCCCATTCCAATACCCGGGCCGTGTTCCCATCATCTTAAATCTGATCCGTCATCAGGTAGCCTGTAACACTCTAATTGGGAGCTGTGTTAAACGCACTGTATTAAAAGATGGTAAGATTTAATTATGTAATTTTTTTAAAAGATTTTTGTGGATTTTGTTTGAATGTAATTTACTATTTGTATCTTTCCTTAGTTTCTCTTCTAGCTTGGTTATGGAACTGGTAGTATTTTTTATCTATTTTCTGTGTGCGCAGATAGAAATTTCTCCTGTTAAGTGTAGTCAGTCCACGGGTCATTCATTACTTATGGGATTATAACTCCTCCCTAACAGGAAGTGCAAGAGGATCACCCAAGCAGAGCTGCTATATAGCTCCTCCCCTCTACGTCATATCCAGTCATTCTCTTGCACCTAACTAAAGATAGGACGTGTGAGAGGACTGTGGTGTGTTAAACTTAGTTTTTATTTCTTCAATCAAAAGTTTGTTATTTTAAACGGCACCGGAGTATGTTGTTTGTTCTCAGGCAGCATTAAAAGAAGAATCTGCCTGAGTTTTCTATGATCTTAGCGGTCGTAACTAAGATCCACTTGCTGTTCTCGGCCATTCTGAGGAGTGAGGTAACTTCAGAACAGGGGATAGCATGCAGGGCCCACCTGCAAGGAGGTATGTGCAGTAAATTATTTTCTAAGGAATGGAATTGACTGAGAAAATACTGCTAATACCGATGTAATGTAAGTGCAGCCTTAAATGCAGTAGTAGCGACTGGTATCAGGCTGATATGTATGTATGTATACTCTGAGGTATTTCTGGGGAATGGAATTTCACTAAGAAAATACTGTCAATATTAAAGTAATATTTGAGCCTGCACTGCAGTGAAAGCGACTAGCAGCAGGCTTATTAATAACACTTCATAATTTTCAATTTTAAAACGTTTACTGGCATGTTAATCGTTTTTTCTGAGGTACTTGGTGATAAAACTTTATGGGCATGATTTTTACCACATGGCTGTCGTTTTTTCTGCATAAAAACAGTTTACTGAGCTTCCCCACTGTTGTAATATGAGTGGGAGGGGCCTATTTTAGCGCTTTATTGCGCAGTAAAAATTTAGTCACAGTCTTCCTATTTCTTCCTCCATGATCCAGGACGTCTCTACAGAGCCCAGGGGTCTCCAAAACTAGTTTTGAGGGAGGTAATCAGTCACAGCAGACCTGTGACAGTGTGTTTGACTGTGATAAAACGTTTATTATTTCAACTGTTATCCGTTTTGGGTATTAAGGGGTTAATCATCCTTTTGCTGGTGGGTGCAATCCTCTGCTAACTTTATACATTTTCTGTTAAAATTTGGTTGTTTTAACATATTTGGTTCATTGTTAATTCAACTGTGTCACATTTTTATGTTTCTTAAAGGCGCAGTAGCGTTTTTTATATAGCTTGTAAATTTATTTAAAAGTTTTTTCCAAGCTTGCTAGTGTTATTGCTAGTCTGTTTAAACATGTCTGACACAGATGAATCTGTTTGTTCACTATGTTTAAAGGCCAATGTGGAGCCCAATAGAAATTTGTGCACTCAATGTATAGATGTTACTTTGAATAAAAGTCAAACTTTATATGTTAAAAAAATATCACCAGACAACGAGGGGGAAGTTATGCCGACTAACTCTCCTCACGTGTCAGTACCTTCGCCTCCCGCTCAGGAGGTGCGTGATATTGTGGCGCCAAGTACATCAGGGCGGCCCATACAAATCACTTTGCAAGACATGGCTAATGTTATGACTGAAGTACTATCTAAATTGCCAGAATTAAGAGGTAAACGCGATCACTCTGGGGTAAGAACAGAGTGCGCTGATAATAGTAGAGCCATGTCTGATACTGCGTCACAATTTGCAGAACATGAGGACGGAGAGCTTCATTCTGTGGGTGACGGATCTGATCCAAGTAAACTGGATTCAGAGATTTCAAATATTAAATTTAAGCTTGAGAACCTCCGTGTATTACTAGGGGAGGTATTAGCGGCTCTGAATGATTGTAACACGGTTGCAATTCCAGAGAAAGTATGTAGGCTGGATAAATATTTTGCGGTAACGGCGTGTACTGACGTTTTTCCTATACCTAAAAGGCTTACAGAAATTGTTAACAAGGAGTGGGATAGACCCGGTGTGCCCTTTTCACCCCCTCCTATATTTAGAAAAATGTTTCCAATAGACGCCACCACACGGGACCTATGGCAGACGGTCCCTAAGGTGGAGGGAGCAGTTTCTACTCTGGCTAAGCGCACCACTATCCCGGTGGAGGATAGCTGTGCTTTTTCAGATCCAATGGATAAAAAGTTAGAGGGTTACCTTAAGAAAATGTTTGTTCAGCAAGGTTTTATATTACAACCCCTTGCATGCATCGCGCCTGTCACTGCTGCGGCGGCATTCTGGTTTCAGTCTCTGGAAGAGACCCTTAGCACAGCTTCATTGGATGAGATTATGAACAAGCTTAAAGCCCTTAAGCTAGCTAATTCATTTATTTCTGATGCCGTAGTACACTTAACCAAACTTACGGCTAAGAACTCCGGATTCGCCATTCAAGCGCGCAGAGCGCTGTGGCTTAAATCCTGGTCAGCTGATATGACTTCTAAATCTAAATTGCTTAATATTCCTTTCAAAGGGCAGACATTATTCGGGCCCGGCTTGAAAGAAATTATCGCTGACATTACTGGAGGTAAGGGCCATGCCCTGCCTCAAGACAGGGCCAAACCAAAGGCTAAACAGTCTAATTTTCGTGCCTTTCGTAACTTCAAGGCAGGAGCAGCATCAACTTCCTCCGCTCCAAGACAGGAAGGAACTGTAGCTCGCTACAGACAGGGCTGGAAACCTAACCAGTCCTGGAACAAGGGCAAGCAGGCCAGAAAACCTGCTGCTGCCCCTAAGACAGCATGAAGTGAGGGCCCCCGATCCGGAAACGGATATAGTGGGGGGCAGACTTTCTCTCTTTGCCCAGGCTTGGGCAAGAGATGTCCAGGATCCCTGGGCGTTGGAAATCATATCTCAGGGATATCTTCTGGACTTCAAAGCTTCTCCTCCACAAGGGAGATTTCATCTTTCAAGGTTATCAGCAAACCAGATAAAGAAAGAGGCGTTTCTACGCTGTGTACAAGACCTCTTACTAATGGGAGTGATCCACCCAGTTCCGCGGTCGGAACACGGGCAAGGATTCTATTCAAATCTGTTTGTGGTTCCCAAAAAAGAGGGAACCTTCAGACCAATCTTGGACTTAAAGATCCTAAACAAATTCCTAAGAGTTCCATTGTTCAAAATGGAAACTATTCGAACCATCTTACCCATGATCCAAGAGGGTCAGTACATGACCACAGTGGATTTAAAGGATGCCTACCTTCACATACCGATTCACAAGGATCATTACCGGTATCTAAGATTTGCCTTCCTAAACAGGCATTACCAGTTTGTAGCTCTTCCCTTCGGGTTAGCTACGGCTCCAAGAATCTTTACAAAGGTTCTGGGCTCTCTTCTGGCGGTACTAAGACCGCGAGGCATAGCGGTAGCTCCATACTTAGACGACATTCTGATACAAGCGTCAAGTTTCCAAACTGCCAAGTCTCATACAGAGTTAGTTCTGGCATTTCTAAGGTCGCATGGGTGGAAGGTGAACGTAGAAAAGAGTTCTCTATTGCCACTCACAAGAGTTCCCTTTCTAGGGACTCTTATAGATTCTGTAGAAATGAAAATTTACCTGACGGAGGACAGGTTATCAAAACTTCTAAATGCTTGCCGTGTCCTTCATTCCATTCAACACCCGTCAGTGGCTCAGTGCATGGAGGTAATCGGCTTAATGGTAGCGGCAATAGACATAGTACCATTTGCGCGCCTGCATCTCAGACCGCTGCAATTGTGCATGCTAAGTCAGTGGAATGGGGATTACTCAGATTTGTCCCCTCTGCTAAATCTGGATCAAGAGACCAGAGATTCTCTTCTATGGTGGCTTTCTCGGCCACATCTGTCCAAGGGGATGCCCTTCCGCAGGCCAGATTGGACGATTGTAACAACAGACGCCAGCCTTCTAGGTTGGGGCGCAGTCTGGAATTCCCTGAAGGCTCAGGGATCATGGACTCAGGAGGAGAGACTCCTTCCAATAAACATTCTGGAATTAAGAGCAATTTTCAATGCTCTTCTGGCTTGGCCTCAGTTAGCAACTCTGAGGTTCATCAGGTTTCAGTCGGACAACATCACGACTGTGGCTTACATCAACCATCAAGGAGGAACAAGGAGTTCCCTAGCGATGATGGAAGTCTCAAAGATAATTCGCTGGGCAGAGTCTCAATCTTGCCACCTGTCAGCGATCCACATCCCAGGCGTGGAGAACTGGGAGGCGGATTTTCTAAGTCGCCAGACCTTTCATCCGGGGGAGTGGGAACTTCATCCGAAGGTGTTTGCCCAACTGGTTCATCATTGGGGCAAACCAGATCTGGATCTCATGGCGTCTCGCCAGAACGCCAAGCTTCCTTGTTACGGATCCAGGTCCAGGGACCCGGGAGCGGTGCTGATAGATGCTCTGACAGCACCTTGGGTCTTCAACATGGCTTATGTGTTTCCACCTTTCCCGATGCTTCCTCGATTGATTGCCAGGATCAAACAGGAGAGAGCATCTGTGATTCTAATAGCGCCTGCGTGGCCACGCAGGACCTGGTATGCAGATCTAGTGGACATGTCGTCCTGTCCACCATGGTCTCTGCCTCTGAGACAGGACCTTCTGATTCAGGGTCCTTTCAAACATCCAAATCTAATTTCTCTGAGGCTGACGGCATGGAGATTGAACGCTTGATTCTATCAAAGCGTGGATTCTCGGAGTCAGTGATTGATACCTTAATACAGGCTAGGAAACCTGTTACCAGGAAAATTTACCATAAAATATGGCGTAAATACTTATATTGGTGCGAATCCAAGAGTTACTCATGGAGTAAGGTTAGGATTCCTAGGATATTGTCTTTTCTACAAGAGGGTTTAGAAAAGGGTTTATCTGCTAGTTCGTTAAAGGGACAGATTTCAGCTCTGTCTATCCTTTTACACAAACGTCTGGCAGAAGTTCCATACGTTCAGGCTTTTTGTCAGGCTTTGGCTAGGATTAAGCCTGTGTTTAAGACTGTTGCTCCGCCGTGGAGCTTAAGCTTAGTTCTTAACGTTCTGCAAGGTGTTCCGTTTGAACCCCTTCATTCCATCGATATCAAGCTGTTATCTTGGAAAGTTCTGTTTTTAATGGCTATTTCCTCGGCTCGAAGAGTCTCTGAGTTATCGGCCTTACATTGTGATTCTCCTTATCTGATTTTTCATTCAGACAAGGTAGTTCTGCGTACTAAACCTGGGTTCTTAACTAAGGTAGTCACTAACAAGAATATCAATCAAGAGATTGTTGTTCCATCATTGTGCCCTAACCCTTCTTCAAAGAAGGAACGACTTTTGCACAATCTGGACGTCGTCCGTGCCCTGAAATGTTATTTGCAGGCAACTAAAGATTTTCATCAAACTTCTTCCCTGTTTGTCGTTTATTCTGTACAGAGGAGAGGTCAAAAAGCTTCGGCTACCTCTCTCTCTTTTTGGCTTCGTAGCATAATACGTTTAGCCTATGAGACTGCTGGACAGCAGCCTCCTGAAAGGATTACAGCTCATTCTACTAGAGCTGTGGCTTCCACTTGGGCCTTTAAGAATGAGGCCTCTGTTGAACAGATTTGCAAGGCTGCAACTTGGTCTTCACTTCACACTTTTTCAAAATTTTACAAATTTGACACTTTTGCTTCTTCGGAGGCTGTTTTTGGGAGAAAGGTTCTACAGGCAGTGGTTCTTTCCGTGTAAAGATCCTGCCTGTCCCTCCCGTCATCCGTGTACTTTTAGCTTTGGTATTGGTATCCCATAAGTAATGGATGACCCGTGGACTGACTACACTTAACAGGAGAAAATATAATTTATGCTTACCTAATAAATTCATTTCTCCTGTAGTGTAGTCAGTCCACGGCCCGCCCTGTTTTTACGGCAGGTCTAAATTTTAATTAAACTCCAGTCACCACTGCACCCTATAGTTTCTCCTTTCTCGTATGGTTTCGGTCGAATGACTGGATATGACGTAGAGGGGAGGAGCTATATAGCAGCTCTGCTTGGGTGATCCTCTTGCACTTCCTGTTAGGGAGGAGTTATAATCCCATAAGTAATGGATGACCCGTGGACTGACTACACTACAGGAGAAATGAATTTATCAGGTAAGCATAAATTATATATTTTTTTTTTATTGGTGCCTTAGATCTTATGTCTTATTAAAGTGATAAAGAGGATGCAGGAATAAACTCACATTTATGACTGAAACATTAGCACACATCGAACAGAATTTGTTGTTGTAATGAATGAGGCAGGGGATTATTAAAGGAATCATATTTCTTTTTCTATTTTACTATGTCTATTGATTTATTTTTTTCCCTTTGCTCTTGGTTTAACATCACATAATTATAAGGTAAAGATGTAGTTATAAAAACGATGTATTGCTCAGAACAATGTCTTACATTCAGGAGTCACATCTTTACAGGCTGGGAAAGGTTAGGGTGCGGGGTTGAAAAAAATTCCTGAGAGCCAATCAGCAATCAGTGCGATGTGTTAACATTTACATAGTGCAGCCAAAGCACAGTGCTGTTTGAACAACCTTTTTCTTCTTAAACGGGGAGAGTCCACAGCTGCATTCAATACTTTTGGGAATTCAGAATCTGGCCACCAGGAGGAGGCAAAGACACCCCAGCCAAAGGCTTAAAAGAGACACTGAACCCAATTTTTTTTTTCTTTAATGATTCAGATAGTGCGTGTAATTTTAAGCAACTTTCTAATTTACTCCTATTATCAATTTTTCTTCGTTCTCTTGCTATCTTTATTTGAAAAAGAAGGCATCTACGCTTTTTTTTTATTGGTTCAGCCTCTGGACAGCACTTTTTTTTATTGGTGGATGAACTTATCCACCAATCAGCAAGAACAACTCAGGTTGTTCACCAAAAATGGGCCGACATCTAAACTTACATTCTTGCATTTCAAATAAAGATACCAAGAGAATGAAGAAAATTTGATAATAGGAGTAAATTAGAAAGTTCCTTAAAATTTCATGCTCTATCTGAATCACAAAAAATGTTTTGGGTTCAGTGTCCCTTTAAATACCCCACTTCCCTCATCCCCCAGTCATTCTTTGCCTTTTGTCACAGGAGGTTGGCAGAGAAGTGTCGGAAGATTAAAGATAGTCTCTTATGGAGGGTAGTACTCTTGGAAAAGGGACTGGAGTTTTTTTAAGTAATCTTGTCTGCCTCTCAGTGAGAGCATGTATAAAGGTTAGAGTCCGGAGATGCAGGGAGAGTCTTTCTGCGAAACCATCCGACTCATGTTAACAGCTCCTTAGCAATCAGCGTTGACGAGTTTCGCTGCCTGCTTTTTTCACTCAAGTCCATGTCAGAATTGACGCTACTATCTGTCACACTTGAAGGGCTGTGTTCCTGTTCCACGGTGTAGATTCTGGTAAGATCGTTTCATTTTACTTCGATATGTGAGTGTAATGTGAACGAAGAAGTCAGGGTCTCAGTGGGACTCCTTTATCTTTATAGAATAAAAAGGATAATATTTCCTGAGGGGGGTTATTGAACAGGGGGGACTTTAATCATGTTTGTTATGTGATTCTGTCTGCTAATGTGTAGTGATGCTTGGGCTCGTGGCTATATCAGAACATAACAGCCTTTTTTTGTCAGGCTGAGCGGCTCTTGCGGCCTTGGCGTGCTTTTTTCTAAACCTGCACGGTGTACCTTGTGACTAGGTGTGGTCACGCAACAGGGACCTTAGAGTCCGCCGAGCCTTTACCCCTTCTCCGGAAGGCGGCTTGTTTCCTCCAGAGGTTACGGCACGATTCCGCATGGCCATATCTATGGCATTGGCGCTTTTACACCTTCATGAGAGGGAGGTGTTGACGAGATATCGTCAGGCATGGGATCGTCTGGGTTAGATCAGCCATCTGGGGAAGCAGAAGCCTCTGAAACGTCAGGGGCCCAATCCTCGGGTCGGGGTCGTCAGTTGCCCCGGCGGATGTAAGTTTTGCTTTTCGTTATAGACTGGCTTGCCTTTGTGTCCTACTGCGACATGTTTTGGCGGTGCTGGAGGATCCCAATCCTAATAGGTTGAGGAATCCGCGGTTTGCTGGGTTAGACGTGGGGGGGTGAAGTTAATCTCCTTGTCGCCAATTTACTTTTTTGGGGGATATCTTATTCCAGTCCTGAGCTTCGGGAGAATGGAGAGGAGGCCTTTTGTTCTTAGACGTCAGGCTGGTTCTCATTTCTTCTTTATGGTGAGGCAATTGTGCTCAATCCTAATTGTCCTGTTCCTAATTGTTGGCGGGGTTCCTGAAGTGCATCCTGCTAAAGATTACTCTGTTAGTTCTGGAGGTCCTTGGCCCAGGAGCTAGGGTTTTCCATTCCTAGTGGGACTGGAGGTTTAGATGATTCCTGCGACATCTGGGGTACCAGGTTGGGGGGATTTTTATCTCCTTTATGTTATTCTTGGATATATTTTTTGAGGCTTGATGACGGAACTCTTCCTTAAGGGGTTGACACTTCTTAGGTTTCGTTTTTTCCTTCTTGGGGCTGGTTGGGGGGGGTCATCTGTTAGGGAAGTTCGGGCATTTACGGCCTTTTTCTTCCTCTTACTGTTGCTTGTCTGCTCCCATTTTTTGGGGCTCTTGAGAATGCATTTGTCTTCGTTTTTCTTGGAGCTGCCCTTACTGAGAGGTCTCGGTTTTATCTGTCGCTCGAATGAATTGTGAGGCTTGTCCATCGTTAGTTCCTTGAGCTGTGGGGGTTTCCGGGAGGTGATCCTGAAGGGATTGTTTGGAAACTATTTTATCTTCTCAAGCTGGATTATCTAGTTTTGAGATCTTACTTTGGGGTGTTGTCCCTAGAGCCTTTAGGAGATATGCTCTCTGTCTCTGGGATGCTTAGCGAACGTCCAGTGTCCAAGGATCTTTGGATGTGGCTGTGGTTGCATCTCCTTGGGTACAGGGTCTCCGTATGAGGTATCCCTATGGTTACTCAGGGGTTACTACTTTGTAGCCGGCTCCGGTTTCTGGATGTCCGGTTTTCCGGACATGTTCTTGTCTTGGATATCTGTCCGCATCTCATAGATGGGTCTTGGGCGTTTCAGTTCTTCCGGTTCTGAGACTTCCACTGCCCTTCCAGGGGTTTTTGTTTTTCTCTTATCAGAGACTTGGAAATAGCCTGAGGGGTAGTTTAGCTGCCTAGCAAGTGAAGATTGCAGTCGCAATCTGTTGCAGATATTTGCACCTTAAAAGGGACTCAATGGCTGTATGTTTTTCTACTGGGCCGGCTGTGGATGGTTCCTCTACAATCGGATTGCCTTTGCCGTCTGTCTGCTGCTGCACTCTCCATGGCTGTGGGCGGGTGAGTTGTTATATTTGGCTTTTTCCTCCCCTTAGGGAGATTGGGGCATACCACAGTATCCACCTAGTGCCCGGAGGTCTACCTCTGTTCAGAGGGGTCCCTCCTGCCTTGCGTGCAGGATGTCATGAAGGGTGGTATTGTGCTGTCACTTTTGGTTCAGTGTAGTTTCTCTTTTACCTGGGATTGTCCCTTCTTGTAGAGTAAGGATCTGTGTCTGGGTCCTGGAACCCAAGCTTGTTCTATATTCCGTCATAGCTTAGTTGGTTAGCATGCCAGTCTTGTTAGCATAAGGTGGAGTTTGCTCTACCCATCGGTATCGTTCAATTTAGTTCCCCTCCTTTTTCCTTACTGAAGATTGGGTGGTCCGGGGAATGGTTTATTTCCCTGCTTTCGGACATTGCCAGTCGCTTTGGTGCTGAGTCCGTTGCCTTGGAGAATGGGTCAGAGGTTTGTCTGTTTAGTTGAGCCTGGACCGCATATCTTACTTAGATCTTGTGATCCCTCCCTAACTGGGAGGCTTCTCTGTGTTTCCTTCCTCAGCAGGGGACTTTCTCTGTTGGTGTTGGATGCTCTCCTACTTCCTTGTTTTTACCTGGGAGGGAGTGGGTTTCTGCACACCTTCTGAATTTTTCCTCTGTGGGAGTCCTTGTGCAGTTCCTAGGTTGGTTGGCTAGTGTTAACGGCTGGAGTCTACTTGGCTTCTGTTGCAGAGGGAATCCTGTGGCTTCATCTTGAGCCTGATAAGATTTATGGTGCTATTTTTAGGCGGTTCGCAGGGGGTTGTTATCCCTCGGTCGCTCTTTCATAGTGCGGATTGCACGCTGTGTGAGGGATGGGGTCTACCTTGTCTCTCTAGGTCTCCAGGGTTGGGACGTTACATGGTCCCTTGGACTTCCGTTCAGATTGGGGTAAGGATTTTTCCCCCCTTCTACTGGTTCTTAGCGGTCTATATCTAGGGCCTTGCTGGTTTTAACTGATGGACAGTTACCTGGTCCTTTCAGGTTTTATCCTTCTGTTTCTGGTGAAGCAGTTGTTTTTTTGTCAGGTGTTTGGGTAATTTCAGGCTGTGGTGCCCTCTGAAATTACCCAAACACCTTGTCTACCCACCCTTTTTTTGCATTCAGTGTCCTCTATAGCTTGGGAATTGTTTTCCCAAAAGTAATGAATAAATTTTTGGACTCTCCCCGTTTAAGAAGAAAAACTTAAATTATGCTTGATTACCTGATAATTTTCTTTTCTTCTGACGGGGAGTTTCAACAGCTCCCCGCCCACGTTGTTATGGGGCGGTTGATTTATTTTTGTATTCTTCTGGCACATTTTTCACCCTGATATTTCTCCTACTGTTCCTTGTTCCCTTGGCAGAATAACTGGGGGATGAGGGAAGTGGGGGAGGTATTTAAGCCTTTGGCTGGGGTGTCTTTGCCTCCTCCTGGTGGCCAGGTTCTGAATTCCCAAAAGTAATGAATGCAGCTGTGGACTCTCCCCATCAAAAGAAAAGAAAATTATAAGGTAAGCATAATTTAAGTTATGTGGTGTAGAATTACAAAGCGAAAGCACTAACAGTTCCTGCATATGTACCTGACATATTAGATCACAGTATGTTTTGCCTTGGGGGTCACACGCAGGTTTGAGTCTTGCAAAAACGCAGTTCTACCCTTATACTCAAAAGGTGATAGAATAACATAATTTATGTAAGAACTTACCTGATAAATTCATTTCTTTCATATTGGCAAGAGTCCATGAGCTAGTGACGTATGGGATATACAATCCTACCAGGAGGGGGCAAAGTTTCCCAAACCCCAAAATGCCTATAAATACACCCCTCACCAAACACACAATTCAGTTTAACGAATAGCCAAGTAGTGGAGTGAAAAAGAAAGGAGTAAAAAGCATCAACAAAGGAATATGGAAATAATTGTGCTTTATACAAAAAAATCATAACCACCATAAAAAGGATGGGTCTCATGGACTCTTGCCAATATGAAAGAAATTAATTTATCAGGTAAGTTGTTACATAAATTATCTTTTCTTTCATGTAATTGGCAAGAATCCATGAACTAGTGACGTATGGGTTAGAAATACCCAAGATGTGGAACTCCACACAAGAGTCACTAGAGAGGGAGGGAAAAAATAATAACAGCCATTTTCCGCTGAGAAAATTAAATCCACAACCAAGAAAATAAGTTTTTCTCACAAATGAAAGAAAAAAACTTAAAACAGAAGAAGCAGGGGAATCAAACTGAAACAGCTGCCTGAAGAACTTTTCTACCAAAAACTGCTTCTGAAGAAGCAAATACATCAAAACGGTAGACTTTAGTAAATGTATGCAAAGAAGACCAAGTTGCTGTTTTGCAAATCTGATCAACTGAAGCTTCATTCTTAAAAGCCCACGATGTGGAGACTGATCTAGTAGAATGAGCTGTATTTCTCTGAGGCGGGGCCTGACCCGACTCCAAATAAGCCTGATGAATCAAAAACTTTAACCAAGATGCCAAGGAAATGGCAGAAGCCTTCTGACCTTTCCGAGAACCAGAAAAGATAACAAATAGACTAGAAGTCTTCCTGAAATCTTTAGTAGCTTCAACATAATATTTCAAAGCTCTTACCACATCCAAAGAATGCAAGGATTTCTCCAACAAATTCTTAGGATTAGGACACAAAGAAGGGACAACAATTTCTCTATTAATGTTGTTAGAATTCACAACCTTAGGTAAGAATTTAAATTAAGTCCGCAAAACTGCCTTATCCTGATGGAAAATCAGAAAAGGAGATTCACAAGAAAGAGCAGATAATTCAGAAACTCTTCTAGCAGAAGAGATGGCCAAAAGGAACAACACTTTCCAAGAAAGTAGTTTAATGTCCAAAGAATGCATAGGCTTAAAAGGAGGAGTCTGTAAGGTCTTCAAAACCAAATTAAGACCCCAAGGAGGAGAGACTGATTTAATGACAGGCTTGATACGGACCAAAGCCTGTACAAATCAGTGAATATCAGGAAGCTTAGCAATCTTTCTATGAAATAAAACAGAGCAGAGATTTGTCCTTTCAAGGAACTTGCAGACAAATCTTTATCCAAACCATTCTAAAGAAACTGTAAAATTCTAGGAATTCTAAAAGAATGCCAGGAGAATTTATGAGAAGAACACCATGAAATATAAGTCTTCCAAACTCGATAATAAATCTTCCTAGAAACAGATTTACGAGCCTGTAACATAGTATTAATCACTGAGTCAGAGAAACCTCTATGACTAAGCACTAGGCGTTCAATTTCCATACCTTCAAATTTAATGATTTGAGATCCTGATGGAAAAACGGATCTAGCGACAGAAGGTCTAGCGTTAATAGAAGTGGCCAAGGTTGGCAGCTGGACATCCAAACAAGATCCGCATACCAAAACCTGTGAGGCCATGCTGGAGCTACCAGCAACACAAACGATTGTTCCATGATGATTTTGGAAATCACTTTTGGAAGAAGAACTAGAGGCGGGAAGATATAAGCAGGTTGGCAACACCAAGGAACTGCTAACGCATCCACTGCTTCCGTCTGAGGATCCCTGGACAGGTACCTGGGAAGTTTCTTGTTTAGATGGGAAGCCATCAGATCTATTTCTGGAAGACCCCACATCTGAACAATCTGAGAAAACACATCTGGATGGAGCGACCACTCCCCTGGATGTAAAGTCTGACGGCTGAGATAATCTGCTTCCCAATTGTCTATACCTGGGAAATTAGACAGGATCTGGATTCCGCCCAAGCAAGTATCCAAGATACTTCTTTCATGGCTTGGGGACTGCAAGTCCACCCTGATGATTGACATATGCCACAGTTGTGATATCGTCTGTCTTCAACAGAGGCCACACCTGAAGAGCCCTGAAGATAGCACAGAGTTCTAAAATATTGTTTGGTAACCTCGCCTCTTGAGGTTTCCAAACCCCTTGTGCTGTCAGAGATCCCCAGACAGCTCCCCAACCTGAAAGACTTGCATCTGTTGTGATCACAGTCCAGGTTGGACGAACAAAAGAGGCCCCTTGAAATATTCGATGGTGAACTAACCACCAAGTCAGAGAGCGTTGAACATTGGGATTTAAGGATATTAATTGTGATATCTTTGTATAATCCCTGCACCATTGGTTCAGCATAGAATGCTGGAGAGGTCTCATATGAAAACAAGCAAAGGGGATCGCGTCTGATGCTGCAGTCGTGAGACCTAAAACTTCCATGCACATAGCCACTGAAGGGAATGACTGAGACTTAAGGTTCCGACAAGCTGAAACCAGTTTTAATTGTCTCTTGTCTGTTAGAGACAGAGTCATGGGCACTGAATCTATCTGGAAACCTAAAAAGGTTACCCTTGTCTGAGGAATCAAAAATGGCATCACAAATAAAATGATTAGCATGTTAAGCAAGCGAATGCTAGACAAATCAGGATCCGTTTCCTGTTGCGCTAAACTTTACATAGAAAAAAGGCAAGAAGCACATAGGAATGGGGTTTTAAATGATGAAATTATTTGGCGCCAAGTATGACGCTCAACGTAACTGAAATTTTTTTGGCGCTGACAACATCCGGAAATGACACCTTGTGCAAGGAACTCGGCGTCAACTAAGACGTCGGAAATGACGAATTTGCATCATCGGACGTAACTTTGCGCCAAATAAATTCTCGCACCAAGAATGACGCAATAAACTTCGGCATTTTGCGCCCTCGCAAGCCTAATTTTGCCCGCGAAATTTAAAGAGAAAACAGTCAATAGAAAAAAGACTATATCCCAGGTAAGAAAAAATATTTTCCTAAATATGCTTTTCCCAAATATGAAACTGACAGTCTGCAAAAGGAGATATACATAAACCTGAATCATGGCAAATATAAGTACAATACACATATTTAGAACTTTATATAAATACATAAAGTGCCAAACCATAGCTGAGAGTGTCTTAAGTAATGAAAACATACTTACCAAAAGACACCTATCCACATATAGCAGATAGCGAAACCAGTACTGAAACAGTTATCAGTAGAGGTAATGGAATATGAGAGTATATTGTCGATCTGAATAAGGGAGGTAGGAGATGAATCTCTACGACCGATAACAGAGAATCTATGAAATAGATCTCCCGTGAGGAAAACCATTGCATTCAATAGGTGGTACTCCCTTCACATCCCTCTGACATTCACTGTACTCTGAGAGGAATCGGGCTTCAAAATGCTGAGAAGCGCATATCAACGTAGAAATCTTAGCACAAACTTACTTCACCACCTCCATAGGAGGCAAAGTTTGTAAAACTGAATTGTGGGTGTGGTGAGGGGTGTATTTATAGGCATTTTGAGGTTTGGGAAATTTGCCCCTCCTGGTAGGATTGTATATCCCATACATCACTAGCTCATGGACTCTTGCCAATTACATGAAAGAAAATTGTGTTTTCTATCAATATTACTATGATTTGTCATTACTTTAGCAAGGTTATATAAATATGTCTGGCATGTGACCCATGGACATCAAATCCGACACACCAGATGGGCAAGTCGGTTTGTGTTTTTTAGTAAGATACATAAATAAACCACTTTCCTTTCTCTAGACTGCCCAGGGATTCTCCAGTTTGAGGTTTCACCCCTGTCTGACTCATGCATAAGTATCTCCTTCCAGCATCCAGTCAATGACTCCCTGGTGTGTGGTAAGTGTCCCCTGGATTACTGCTGCTTTTTCCAAATGCTACAAGAGTGAAAAAAATGTTTTTGCCTGAATGTGTTCCTTCTTTTTATATTCCACAAAGATCACTTTTGGTGGATTTAGTGTTTTGCATGAAAGGAGTTACTCCTTGGAGATGTCTATTGACGGATATGGGTAGTTAAAGGGACAGTAAACAACTTAAGATTTTTTATATAAAATGTTTAGTTATGCATAATAAAACAACTTTGCAATATATTTTTATTATACATTTCCCCTCCTTCATGTAATTTAGCTCTCAGAACTGAGCCATTTCTAATTCTCAGAACTTGAAATGCAGCCTGCTGCTTTCTTAAAGCTAACTATGCTACATATATGTTCCTAATTGGCTTTATCAGATAACCGCTGCAAAACAATGCATTGTTCATTCCTTTTGCTTCCTATCAGTCCTAAGTACTGTTTTCATATTTCTTTCAGTTAATTTATTTGCCTTTCTTCATTATTATTTATCATTTATCAGGTAGTGTTTGGTATAGTACACTATTTTTATTGTGAATATTGTTGAAAAGATTTTTTTTTTGACAATACCAACACAATATTGCCTTGACCAGAAACAAACCTTAGAGATGACAGCTCATTACCCCCTTTTATATTACATACATTATAAAATTGATTATTTGCTGCCCATTTTCTTCAATGTAAATATTTTAATATGTATGTGCCTGTCTCTTGCAGTTGTTATGGATGTACAGGATTCCACTCACGTGTCTTGTAAACTGTACAAGGGTTTATCAGATGCACTCATCTGTACAGATGACTTTATCACCAAAGTAGTTCAGAGGTAGGTTTTTAAGCTTGAACACGTGTATGCTCCTAGTAATATATGCTTGTAAAAGTGTATGCTGTATATACAGGTGAGTAATGTACTTTCCTTCCAATATTACAAGTAGAGATGTTGGATTAAGAAGTGTAAAATAATACTTGTTACAAAACTTTAAGCTCTGTAAATCTCATCTCCACCAACAATCCAATACTTAATTAGTGTTTATGATAGGTACTGCTCTTTTACAAATCCTTGTTTTCCCAAATTAATCTCACTTCTTCTGAAATTAGTACATATTGACTACAGCTGCTAGGGCTGCAATTTCAGCACAACATACAGATAACTGCTCTCACATGAACTAAATATAAAAAAGTTGCTGGATGTGATAAAGTTTTGCATTAACAAGAGTAGCCACATTCACAAAGGTCATAGCCGCACTTAGCTCTTGTGAGAGGATTAGTCATTGTGGTAATTTCATGCTGGCACACAAGTCTTTTGATTTCATACAGCTAAATATTGTCACTCCTCAGTACTCAAATGTTCCTAAAGCTGTTCAATGAGGTGGAGCCCTGATGATTGTGGAGGGAAATGCCAAAAATATACAGTAAGAAGCTGCGCTAAAAAAGCAAGGAATTTAGTTTGTTAGAAGATAACAAATTTCAAATCACTTATTTGAAAATAAAACATTTATTTATCATAGTTAAATATATTCAAATGTCATGAAATATTAATTTGTGTAAAAACCGTAATAATTATCCACATAATGCCCCTAAATGGCAAATAAAAGGTTAAGAAATGGGACATTAATAACGTTCTGATAAAGGTACCGCCTAAAATTGCAAAGAGAAGAATGTATTTCCTTTAAATTGTATATAGTGTCCTTCTTTAAATAATGTATTGAATGTGTGATGACTCTTTTGAAGATAATATCCTGCTAGCTAATTAAACATTCATATCATTCACTTGATAACTGTATAGGAATTTTATGTTACCTTGGTACAGGTTATCTTTACAACTGTTCACTAGGATCTTACCAGTATGTCCTCTGCGTCATTCTGGTCTGTCATAGAGTAATTGTGGATGGAAAATCATGAAGATTAGTAGTTTATGCTTCATTGGACTTTGATGCATCTGACACAGCTTTGATGTTTAGTATAGTTGCCCTGCTCAAAAATGTATCCTCTTCCACACTTTATCTTTAAGCCAGAAGGGATGGCATGCTTTGTCAGAATAGAGTGTTTCTTCTCTTTGATGAAACTGTAGTTTATCTTTTGCAAGAAGCTAACTCCAGAATATCATGTCCTGCTCCATTTTTATTTTCTCTCTTTACATGAACTCTGTGATTGGAACCAAAATGTTATGCTTTGATTAGTTTAGATTTGTTTTTAAAAATGTGTTTGCACATTCTGTGCTAAAAAATACTTTTTATGGTTGTGGTGTATTTCCATCTTATTATAAGGAGAGTCCATGGCTTCATTCCTTACTTGTGGGAATACAGAACCTGGCCACCAGGAGAAAGCAAAGACACCCCAGCCAAAGGCTTAAATACCTCCCCACTCCCCACATCCCCCAGTCATTTTTTGCCTTTCGTCACATGAGGATGGCAGAGAAGTGACGGAAGATTCGGAGTAGTCTCTTAGGGAAGGTAGTACCCTTCGGTATGGGACTGATGTTTTAAGTAGTCTTGTCAGCCTCTCAGTGAGAGCTTGGACGAATGTCAGGGTCTGGAGATGCAGGAAGAGTCTTTCTGTGAAACCATCCAGACTTGTATTAACAGCTCCTAAGCAATCAGTGTTGACGAGTTTTACTGCCTGCTTCTATCACTCAAGTCCATGTCAGGTGCGTTGCTACAAGACTCTCATACTTGAGAGGCTGTGTGTATGTTCCACAGCGATGATTCCGGTAATATTGTTTTATTTCTTCTACAAGATATGACGAGTCCACGGATTCCATCCTTGTGGGATTTATCCTCCTGCTAACAGGAAGTGGCAAAGAGCACCACAGCAGAGCTGTATATATAACTCCTCCCTTCCCTCCACCCCCAGTCATTCTCTTTGCCTGTGTTAGTAATAGGAAGAGGTAAAGTGAGGTGTTAGTTTTAGTTTCTTCAATCAAGATATTTTTTGTTTTAAAATGGTACCGGGGTGTACTATTTTTTCCTTAGGGAGAAATTATCAGTCTGGATTCCCAAGAGGAATGAAGAGATCCTTTTTTCTCCCATGAGGTTGATGATCTTAGCAGACGTTACTAAGATCCATTCTGGTTCCCACAGAGTTCTGAAGGTAGTGCAAGAGAAATCTTCAGTGTGGAGACCGGTGTCATGCTACAAGCAGCATTGAGGTATGTTCAGTCTTTTATTTTCTGAGGAGACAGGTTATATCAGAAATGGCTGACAATTATTCCCTGTAGGGGAAGGGGTAAGCAGTAGTCATATAGGGACTATGGGTTACTGATCTTACTGGTGCATACATAATAATCATTTTGGTATGTAAACGTATTAAGGGCTTGACACTGGGAGAGGCTGCTGTGTTTTTACTTTGTAAGGCAGCAGGCAGGCATATAATTATGTGTTTTAAAGTCAATTTGGGGACCACATGGCTATTTAAACCGCTTTCCATGCGGTTAGGGAGACTGTGAATACGACGCCCATGGTGGGCGGAGCCTATTTCGCATGCTCAGACGCGCCGTTTCTCCTGACTAGAAGGCAGCAGACATTAGCTCCGGTGGGGCCAAAAGTGGATAATTAGTCACCGGATCGTTGTTGATTCAATCCGCAGTACCCGGGGGGAAGGTAGGCGCCACAGCAGAGCTGTGGCGAGGTGCAGGGGCTGTATCCTTGTTAAAGATTTTTGCCATATTTAAAAAGTTTTTTTCAGGGTGATTTAGCTTTGTTCCATTGCTACAATAATTTCTGGAAAATTTGAACTGATTTGTTTGATTATTTAGTACAAAAAATCGTTTGTTAGTGCTGCACAGTAAAATTGTTGCGCTTTTAATATTTAAAGGCGCAGTACATATTTTTCTGAAATTTGTTTAATTCATTATTAAAGGTTAATTACGACTATTGTGGCTATCGTTAGTCTGTTTAACATGTCTGAACTTGAGGAGACTCCTTGTTCTATGTGTTTAGAAGCCATTGTGGAACCCCCTCTTACTTTGTGTACCTCTTGTACTGAAAGGGCCTTACAATGTAAAAAGCATATTTTATGTAAAGAAAGTATGCCTAAGGATGATTCTCAGTCTGAAGAGAATCAGGATATGCCGTCTAATTCTCCCCAAGTGTCACAACCATTAACGCCCACCCAAGCGATGCTGAGTTCCTCAAATGCGTCTAATTCTTTTACCCCCTACAGAGGTATTATCTAAGTTACCAGTGTTACAGGGTAAACACAGTAGGACAGGAATCAATGTAAATACTGAGTCCTCTGATGCTTTGTTGGCTATTTCCGATGTGCCCTCACAGGGATCTGAGTTGGGGGTCAGGGAAATTTTGTCTGAGGGAGAACTTTCAGAACCAGGTAGTTTGTTACCTCAGACAGATTCGAACGTTATGTCTTTTAAATTTAAGCTAGAACACCTCCGCCTGTTACTTCGGGAGGTCTTAGTGACTCTGGATGACTGTGACCCTATTATGGTACCACCAGAGAAATTGTGTAAAATGGACAAATATTTAGAAGTACCCGCTTACACTGATGTTTTTCCGGTTCCTAAGAGAATTTCAGAGATTATTAAGAAGGAGTGGGATAGACCGGGTATACCGTTTTCTCCCCCTCCTAATTTTAAGAAAATGTATCCCATATCAGACACCATTCGGGACTCTTGGCAGACTTTCCCTAAGGTGGAGGGAGCTATATCTACCCTGGCTAAGCGTAAGGGTCTTCTAAAGAAGTTATTTATTCATCAACGTTTCCTTTTACAACCAACCGCCTGCATTGTTCCAGTGACTACTGCAGCGGCTTTCTGGTTTGATGCTCTAGAAGAGTCTCTTAAGGTTGAGACACCTTTAGAGGATATTTTAGATAGAATTAAGCCTCTCAAGATAGCTAATTCTTTTATTACAGATGCCGCCTTTCAAATTGCTAAGTTGGCGGCTAAAAATGCAGGATTTGCCATTTTAGAGCATTATGCTCTGCTGATGTATCATCTAAGTCCAAGCTCTTGGCTATTCCTTTCAAGGATAAGACTCTATTCGGGCCTGAGTTGAAGGAAATCATTTTTTACATTACTGGAGGTAAAGGTCACGCTTTACCTCAGCATAAGTCCGCTAAGATGAGGGGTAAACAAAATAATTTTCGTTCCTTTTGGAACTTTAAAGGAGTACCCTCTTCTTCCTCCACAAAGCAGGAAGGGAATGTTGCTCAGAACAAGTCCGTCTGGAGACCCAACCAGGCTTGGAACAAGGGTAAACAACCCAAGAAGCCTGCTGCTACTACTATCCAGGACCGGATCTAGTAGGGGGCAGACTTTCTCTCTTTGCTCAGGCTTGGGCAAGAGATGTTCAGGATCCTTGGGCACTAGAGATCGTGACCCACGGGTTTCAACTGGAGTTCAAAAGTTTTCTCCCAAGAGGGAGATTTCTTCTTTCATGATTGTCTGTAGACCAGATAAAAAGAGAGGCGTTCTTACGTTGTGTAAAAGACCTCTCTACCATGGGAGTAATTCGTCCCGTTCCAAAACTAGAACAGGGACAGGGGTTTTACTCAAACCTTTTTGTGGTTCCCAAAAAAGAGGGAACGTTCAGACCCATTTTAGATCTCAAGAGTCTAAACAAGTTTCTCAGGGTCCCATCTTTCAAGATGGAGACTATTCGAACAATTTTGCCAATGATCCAGGAGGGTCAATACATGACTACCGTGGACTTGAAGGATGCATACCTGCATATTCCTATCCACAAGGATCATCATCAGTACCTAAGGTTTGCCTTCCTGGACAAACATTTTCAGTTTGTGGCTCTTCCCTTCGGGTTGGCCACAGCACCCAGAATTTTCACAAAGGTTCTAGGGTCCCTTCTGGCGGTTCTCAGGCCGCGGGGCATAGCAGTGGCGATATTCTGATTCAGGCATCAACCTATCATCTAACAAAGTCTCATACAGACACAGTGTTGTCCTTCCTGAGAACTCACGGATGGAAGGTGAACTTAGAAAAGAGTTCACTAATTCCACAGACAAAGGTTCCCTTCTTGGGAACTCTGATAGATCAATAACTATGAAGATTTTTCTGACGGAGGTCAGAAAGTCAAAGATTCTAAATACATGCCAAGCCCTTCAGTCCAATCCTCGGCCATCAGTGGCTCAGTGCATGGAGGTTGGATTGATGGTGGCGGCAATGGACATCATTCCGTTTGCTCGATTTCATCTCAGACCACTGCAACTGTGCATGCTCGGACAGTGGAATGGGGATTATGCAAATGTATCTCCTCAGATAAATCTGGACCAGGAGACCAGAGACTCTCTTCTCTGGTGGTTGTTGCCGAATCATCTGTCCCAAGGGACGTGTTTCCGCAGACCCTCGTGGGTGATAGTGACAACAGACGCCAGTCTTCTAGGCTGGGGTGCAGTCTGGAATTCCCTGAAGGCTCAGGGTGTATGGTCTCCAATCAATATTCTGGAATTGAGGGCAATATTCAATGCACTTCAGGCGTGGCCTCAGTTGGCTTCGGCCAAATTCATCAGATTTCAGTCGGACAACATTACGACTGGGGCTTACATCAATCATCAGGGAGGAACAAGGAGTTCCTTAGCGATGACAGAAGTATCCAAGATAATTCGGTGGGCGGAGGTTCACTCTTGTTATCTGTCAGCAATCTACATCCCAGGAGTGGACAACTGGGAAGCAGATTTTTTAAGCTGACAGGCTTTTCATCCGGGGGATTCTCGACAGAATGCCAAGCTCCCAAGATACGAATCCAGGTCGAGGGATCCTCAGGCCGAACTAGTGGATGCCTTGGCAGTGCCTTGGTCGTTCAACCTAGCTTATGTGTTTACACCGTTTCCTCTCCTTCCCCGGGTGATTGCTCGGATCAAACAGGAGAGGGCTTCGGTAATTCTAATCGCACCTTTAGTATGCAGATCTAGTGGACATGTCCTCTCTGCCTCCGTGGAAACTCCCAGTGAGACAGGACCTTCTCATTCAGGGTCCTTTCCAACATCCAAATCTAATTTCTCTGCAGCTGACTGCTTGGAGATTGAACGCTTGATTTTATCTAAGCGGGGATTCTCTGATGCGGTCATTGATACTTTGATTCAGACACGTAAGCCTATCACTAGAAAGATTTATCATAAGATATGGTGTAAATATCTTTTTTGGTGTGAATCCAAGGGCTACTCATGGAGTAAAGTTAGGATTCCCAAGATTCTGTCTTTTCTCCAAGAAGGATTGGAGAAAGGGTTATCAGCAAGTTCCTTAAAGGGACAGATCTCTGCTTTGTCAATTTTGCTTCACAAACGTTTGGCAGATGTTCCAGACGTTCAGTCTTTTTGTCAGGCTTTAACCAGAATTAAGCCTGTGTTTAGACCAATTGCTCCGCCCTGGAGTTTGAATTTAGTTCTTAATGTTCTTCAAGGGGTTCCATTTGAACCTATGCATTCCATAGATATTAAGCTGTTATCTTGGAAAGTTTTGTTTTTAGTTGCTATTTCCTCTGCTCGTAGAGTTTCTGAGCTTTCAGCATTACAATGTGATTCACCTTATCTTATCTTCCATTCGGATAAGGTGGTTTTACGTACCAAACCTGGTTTCCTTCCGAAGGTTGTTCTTTCTAATAAGAATATTAATCAGGAAATTGTTGTTCCTTCATTATGTCCTAATCCTTCTTCTAAGAAGGAGCGTAAGTTGCATAACCTGGACGTGGTCCGTGCCTTAAAGTTTTACTTGCAGGCGACTAAGGATTTCCGTCAATCATCTTCATTATTCATTGTTTATTCTGGAAAGTGTAGGGGTCAGAAAGCTACGGCTACCTCTCTTTCTTTTTGGCTGAAGAGTATCATCTGTCTGGCATATGAGACTGCTGGACAGCAGCCTCCTGAACGAATTACGGCTCATTCTACTAGGGCTGTGGCTTCCTCATGGGCATTTAAAAACGATGCTTCTGTTGAACAGATTTGCAAGGCTGCAACTTGGTCGTCTCTTCACACTTTTTCCAAATTTTACAAATTTGATACTTTTGCTTCCTCTGAAGCTGGTTTTGGGAGAAAGGGTTCTTCAAGCAGTGGTGCCTTCCATTTAGGTTCCTGTCTTATCCCTCCCTTTCATCCGTGTCCTGTAGCTTTGGTATTGTATCCCACAAGTAAGGATGAAATCCGTGGACTCGTCATATCTTGTAGAAGAAAACTAAATTTATGCTTACCTGATAAATTAATTTCTTGTACGATATGACGAGTCCACGGCCTACCCTGTTATTTTTAAGACAGGATTAGATTTTTATAACTTCAGTCACCTCTGCACCTTTAGCTTTTCCTTTCTCTTCTTAACCTTCGGTCGAATGACTGGGGGTGGAGGAAAGGGAGGAGCTATATATACAGCTCTGCTGTGGTGCTCTTTACCACTTCCTGTTAGCAGGAGGATAAATCCCACAAGTAAGGATGAAATCCGTGGACTGGTCATATCGTAGCAAATCATGCAGCAGTCACACACTTGATTCAAAAGAGTGCAATATACATATATGGCTTGAAGTGAATGAAAGTTTCCTAAAAAAAAAACTAAAATTATAAGTGCATATATATAATTTCATTCAGACTGTTGTAATCTTGGGCTCGTTCAAATGGAGGTTACCTTGTACGGGCTGTATATTAGACAATGCAAAAGTGTTTAAACAGGGATACACAACTCTGTTGAGCCCAGCAAGTAAGTCGGTTACCAGATTTCAGCACTACACATGTAAATGATGTAACTTTCTTATTTCAATTGAAAGCGTTACCTCTATTCTTTGTGAAGGTCTCAGTCACCGGTTTTGCAATTTTTCTAAGCCGGTCCCACAATTCGCGGGGAGAAAAAGAAAGAAGCCATGCGTCTAGAAATACTCCCTAGTAAATCCGGATCTCAGCTGAAACAGTCTCAACAGGTGATAGGGGGGAGGAGGAGGAAACTAAATTGCAGTTCCTTCAAACAGCGATTTCACAGACGCTGTAAAATCACAAGCATAAAGTTCAAAAGGACAAAGAAATTGCAGGCAGTACTGTTGGAGGGTAGTTTAAAATCCAGCTGCTTATCCCTGATGAAGTGCTTGTTCTAAGCAGGAAACGCGTTGAGGCAGCTCCTGTGTGCTGAGGTTGTATGTTAACGTCTGTGTGTGCTTTGAAAACTTTTTTGTTTTTAACTATGTTCTAAATAAATCAATTGGATTTTAAACTACCCTCTACTTATACTGCTCTCTCTTTCAGTGAGAGCAGTATAAGTACTGATTGTTCCACTGACGATACACAGAATTCAACAATAAAGCCTGAAGTCTCGCCAGAAACACAGGCCCTCAAGCTCCATACGTAGCTTGATAAATGGGCCCCATAAACTACAAACAGGTTATCCAAAAGAGATTAAAGGGACACTAAACACCTGCTGCATATTCTGCAAACTAACTTCTGCTTTTAATTCATAAATGTACTCCAAATCTAGAAAAAAGGGATATTTAGGCAATATGTGCAGCTTACCCCCAGTTTATTCAAGAAGAGTGTTGTCAAACAGAATGGTGATACTGAGCTCAATGCTGCTATGTATCCTGCCATGTTGTAACGCACGTTGCTCACAGGCAGTAGTCACATGATGTGAATGACAGATAATTGTATAAATAAAGTTAAGAGGATTATCAGAATGCTCCCTCACTGTAGTGCTAATCGAGTGCTGTATAAACATCATATGTGCCTCATTTATATAAATAAACATTCAGTTTGTGCATTCATTGTTTTAAAATCAAAGAACTGTGTTTTTTTTCCGTGTTAGAAGAAATACGTCTCCACAGCTAGAGGAATGTTTATTTTTGCTAATAGCTAGCTACACGGGGATTAGGGAGGAGGGAGGAGAGGGAGAGGCATGCTCATAGCTGAATAACGCTGTATTTAGTTCTACTACAAGATTTATGCACTTATTGCCATAGATTAGCAAGCTACACTGGGAGGAGAGGGGAGGAGGAAGGAGGGGCATGCTCCATGGGAAGAAGGCAGCTGGATAACACAGTACTTCAAACATTTTACGGACTAGACATTGAAAAGATACTTATACTTAGTGCATAAATCTTGTAGTAAAATGTAAATACATCGTTATTCAGCTGGCTTCTTCACACGGAGCATGCCTCTCCCTTCCTCCTCCCCGTGCAAAATAGTAAGGGAGTGACTGGATCCTTGTGGTATCAAGCCCATGGAGGACTCCACATGTTAAGCAAACAGTACATGTTGGTGTGCAAGCTTCACAATGATTTTTATGTATGTAATTTTTGTAAAATCAACTTAATTTTTTTTCTAATATAGATTATTTCATTAGGTCCATAAATTGTCACACCTCTATAAGATTTACTCTCCCCCTCCTTCCTCCTCCCCGTGTAGCTTGCTATTTGCAAAAATAAACATTCCTCTTTCTTCTAAGACAGAAAAAAAAACACAGTGCTTTGATTTTAAAACAATGAATGCACAAACTGAATGTTTATTTTTATGAATGAGGCACATATGATGTTTATACAGCACTTGATTAGCACCAAAGTGAGGGAGCATTCTAATAATCCTCTTAACTTTATACCATTATCTGCCATGCACATCACATGACTGCTGTGCCCGTGTGGCAATATGGCGGCATACATAGCATTACCAAGCGCTGGATCAGCAATCTGATTGAAGACACTCTTCTTGAACTGTTTAGGGTAAACAGTGCATCAAGGATATGGATTAATGCTTAGTTTGTTATTATTAGTAAGTATAAGTTAGTTTAAACATTTTTTATAAGGTGTTATAGGTCCCTTTAATGAAATATGGGATCTCAAGCTATTTACAGAAGTGTAGGTGTGAGCACTTTATATAAAGTATCATTATGTATTATTTGTTACCTTTAACATGTATACATGTCCATATGAGTTTGGATGACCAGTTTTAGTGAATCTCTTCTATATCATATATTTGCATTGTATAGGATTTTGTGCTATCCTGTCATGATATTTTGAACTTAGGTGAACATCCATATGAACAAGATGGCATGTCACTGTAACTGTTCATGGGGAACCGCATAATAACAATATTGTTGTCCCTTACTATATTCTTCAGTTTTTACAACTTTCAGCCATAAAATCTAAGTACCAATGAATTCTAGTAGGGGTTTTCATTTCTGATATAAGTAACATTTCCATATATCTGTATTACAGATTCCCCACTATAGTATCTATTAGAGCTTACTTAGCCTTTCTTCTTATTCCTTCCAGATTTTTATCTGTTTAAAAAATATAGGATTGACATCTGAAACAATTGAATGAATTAATATTATGTGTAAAAAGACACTATATCTGAACATTTTGGTGCTTCGACATGATGCTTATAGATTTACATAGTTATAATCTTGTCTTTCTTTTGTATATTTATCAATAACTTGAGATCTCTTTCTTTAATTGTAACCAAAATATCTGTTGTATGAAAGTTTTTAATTTGTGTATTTTTCACCTTGCATATGTGTACTCCTCACCTAAATATGATGCTACATAGTTTTTATTTCTATGTTATACTAATGTTCTATGACATACTAATGTTTGAGCAGGATGGGGTTAATTATGAAAGGTTTAAATTCTCTCAGGGGATACAGCTGCTTAACCCTGATGAAGTGCTTGTTCTAAGCAGGAAACGCGTCGGAGGCAGCTCCTTTGTGCTGAGGTTGTATGTTAACGTCTCTGTGTTTTGTTTTTAACTATGTTCTTTTAAACTACCCTCCAACAGTACTGCCTGCAATTTCTTTGTCCTTTTGAACTTTATGGCTCACCATGTGACCTGGTGTGTTCTCATTGATTTCCTCTTTCCTGACCATGCGGTTTACAGGAGATGGGGCGGTTTCTCTGTGGGGCCTGGGTTATAGGAGGTGGTGCGTGCCCCAGTCATTGGGGGTATAAAAGTGCCATTTATCTTTTTCTATAGTCTATCTTGAAAGCGTTAGCTATGGAGGACTCTGATACATTAGAGGGTACTCCCTCTTTACCAAAATCTAATACCTGTTTTTATTGTGAGGAGGGTACGGTATACCCGCCTGCTCAATTATGTTCCACATGCCTTGATAAAGTACTTATATCTAAGAAATCCAAGATGTTTAGTACCACCGAGCCGTCCACCTCTGACGGGTCACCTTCCCATTGCACTGCTAATCCTCCTTCAGGAGGGGCCCTCTTACTGACAGACTTTGCTGACCAACTACAAATGGCAGTGTCTGCGGCCTTCAGTGCTTTCTGGACCTAAAGTGCTTAAACAAGTTCCTGCGGTCCCATAGTTCAAGATGGAGACGATAAGGTCCATTCTGCCCTTAGTTCAAGAGGGACAGTTCATAACTACGATAGACTTGAAGGATGCTTACCTTCATGTGCCAATACACAAGGATCACTTCAAGTTCTTAAGATTCGCGTTTCTGGACCAGCACTTCCAGCTTGTTGCTCTTCCATTTGGTCTAGCTACTGCCCCAAGAGTCTTTACGAAGGTTCTGGGGGCTCTGCTCGCTGTAGCGAGATCCAGAGGTATTGCAGTAGCGCCGTATTTGGACGACATCCTGGTTCAGGCTTTGTCCTGTCGGCTGGCAGAGGATAATTCAAGAGCTCTTCTACTTCTTCAATCTCATGGATGGAAGATAAACTTAGAAAAGAGTTCTCTGGTTCTCAGTACCAGGGTGGAATTCCTGGGTACAATAATAGATTCCATATCCATGAGGATATTTCTTACAGACCAGAGACGTTGCAAAATTACTTCCAATTGTCTTGCCCTCCAGACCTCCTTAAGGCCCTCTGTGGCCCGGTGTATGGAGGTAATTGGGCTCATGGTGTCCAGCATAGGTATCATCCCATTCGCCAGATTCCAATTCAGACCTCTTCAGTTGTGCATGCTGAGGCAATTGAACGGCGACCACTCAGATCTGTCACAACAGATTTCTCTGGACAACCGGTAGCTCTCTTGTTGGCTCTATCCAGATCGGCTGTCCCAAGGGACATCCTTCTTGAGACCATCCTGGGAGATTGTGACTACGGACGCAAGTCTGTCAGGATGGGGAGCTGTTTGGGGTGCCAGGAAGGCACAGGGCCTGTGGACTCGAGAGAAATCTCTCCTCCTGATCAACATTTTGGAACTTTGAGCGATCTTTAATGCTCTGAAGGCTTGGCCTCTTCTGGGTTTGTCCCAGTCTATCAGATTTCAATCAGACAACATAACCTCGGTGGCTTACATCAACCATCAGGGAAAACGAGGAGCTCCCTAGCAATGAGGGAAGTATCTCGGATTCTGGATTGGGGGAGGCCCACAACTGCTCGCTGTCAGCGATCCACATTCCGGGTGTGTTCAACTGGGAAGCGGATTTCCTCAGCAGACAATCCTTTCATCCGGGGGAATGGTCTCTCCATCCCGAGGTGTTTGCGGAGATTTGCAACAGTTGGGGGACGCCGGAGATAGATCTCATGGTGTCCCAGCTCAATTCTAAGCTACCCAGATACAGGTCGCAGTCCAGGGATCCTCAGGCGGAGCTAATAGATGCATTAGCAGTACCTTGGAGGTTCAATCTGGTTTACATTTTCCCACCGTTACCACTTCTCCCCCGGGTAGTGGCCCGCATCAAGCAGGAGGAAGCTTCGGCAATACTAATTGCTCCATCGTGGCTGCAAAGGATGTGGTTGGCAGACCTGGTGGGGATGTCGTGATCTCCTCCATGGAGGTTACCTTGTTGCAGGGATCTGCTGGTACAGGATCCTTTTGTTCATCAGAATCTATATCCTCTGAGGCTGACTGCGTGGAGATTGAACCCTTAGGCCTAGCCAAGAGAGATTTTTCCGAGAGATTGATACTCTCATTCAAGCTAGAAAGCCGGTCACCCGTCGCATCTATCATAAGGTGTGGAGGACCTACTTATTCTGGTGTGAAGAGCGTGGATTCCCCTGGCATAAGGTCAAGGTGTCCAGGATTCTTTCCTTTCTCCAAGATGGTTTGGAGAAGGGACTTGCCGCTAGTTCCTGAAAGGGACAGATCTCGGCTGTATTATTACACAAGAGGCTCGCTGAGCTTCCTGATATACAGACTTTTGTTCAGGCTCTGTCTAGAATCAGGCCTGTGTTTAGACATTCCGCTCCTCCTTGGAGTTTAAATTTTGTTCTTAAGGTTTTGCAGAGCCTATGCATTCGGTTGGCATTAAATTACTGTCTTGGAAGGTTATTTTTCTACTGGCTATTGCTTCGGCACGCAGAGTCTCTGAGATGTCGGCTATGCAATGTGAGCCTCCTTACCTAGTTTTTTATGTTGATAAGGCTGTTCTTCGTACTGGGTTGGGTTTTCTCCCTAAGGTTGTGTCTGATCGCAACATCATTTAGGAGATTGTGGTTCCTTCCTTGTGTCCTAATCCTTTTTCGAAGGAACAGTTATAATTTTGATGTGTTTCGGGCTCTGAAATTCTATCTTCAGACTACGAAAGATTTTAGACAGACTTTGGCATTGTTTGTTGTCTATTCTGGGAAGCTTAGAGGGCAGAAGGCTTCTTTCACTTCCCTATCTTTTTGGTTGAGGAGCATTGTTCACTTATATGAGACAGCAGGACATAAGCCTCATCAGAGGATTACGGCTCATTCAACTAGAGCTGTGGCTTCATCTTGGGCTTTCATGAAAGAGGCCTCTGTGGAGCAGATTTGTTACCTAGTCCTCCTTACATACTTTTTCAAAGTTTTACAAATTTGACATTTTTGCTTTGGCTGAAGCAGCTTTTGTGAGAAAGGTTTTGCAGGCTTTGGTGCCCTCAGAATAGGGTCTGCATCTCTTTTACCCTCCCGTTTTCATTCAGTGTCCTCTAGAGCTTGGGTATATGTTTCCCACAAGTAAGGAATTAAGCCGTGGCCTCTCCTCATATTAAGATGGAAAACATAAATTATGCTTACCAGATAATTTCATTTCCATCTGTATGAGGAGAGTCCACGGCCCCCGCCCGTTTTCTTCGTTGGGCAGACCAACATTTTTTGTTGTTCTGGCACCATTTATACCCTGATATTTCTCCTACTGTTCCTTGTTCCCTCGGCAGAATGACTGGGGGGATGAGGGGAGTGGAGGAGGTATTTAAGCCTTTGGCTGGGGCGTCTTTGTCTCCTCCTGGTGGCCAGGTTCTGTATTCCCACAAGTAAGGAATGAAACCGTGGACTCTCCTCATACAGATGGAAATGAAATTAGCATAATTTATGTTTTTCACCAGTAGAGCTGTAGCCAGTGAACGGTCTTGTGATATTCTGCAATATTAAATTATTTTCTAATATTTATAATAGCATAATTCACTATTTTTTACTAAAATACAAAAGGATTTGCACAAAAAAAGATTACTGTGCCTTCTATTCTAAGTGCAGTTTAAATTGATCTAGTAATTCTCATAGTTACATACCATACATGCTACTTTTTAAAGAAATAACATAAAAACAGGCACTTCACACACACGCTGTATTAAAAATACTTTAACTCGAGGGGGTGGAGCTAGCTACAGACCAAAGCGGTCACTTGTTTGCAGAGCTCTGCACATAAAATTAGGAAAAGTGGTAGAATACCTAATAGGTGCAGAAAACAAAATACTGGATAAGTTGGTTATATGATCGACTGAACTTCTGGGACCTCATATACTACTTGAAGAAGACCGGTGCACTTGCAGCCTCCTATCCTTGCCATCTCTCGGCCTACGTCGATACGAGGTTCCCCAATGGGGGATCGCACTGATAGCTCTGACACTAGAGGAGCTAAGGTTCGCCTGAGTAACAGGCATAGAAGCGGCTATAACGCCGGGACCCTGTGCAGTCTGAAGATCACAGGGAGAGGATAGCAGCATTCATCGAGGAAGATTGGTGAGTGGCGGAACCCGCCATCTTGTACAGATATTCAAACGCATAGTGCTGCATGTAAGATTTTGGGAGTCACACTGCCTACGGGCTCAGCACATTTGTTACAAGCTGAGTTATTTTAGGCATTTACATACGAATAAATGATCTTAAGCTTCCACTGTTATGGACATTTTTTAGCCATAAGGCTTTGAGATATTAATTGCAGCTAACCAAGTTTGGGTTATAGCCTCATTGGAAACATCTTGATCTCCCTTCACTCGTCCTTTGCCAGCCTGTGTGTTACTGGGTGGGGGCTGTAGTGTAATTAAGGAGACCAGATAGGAGGTTTGGTCAGAAGACCCCAGACTTCTAGCATCTGCTTCCATAGAGCCTTTATTTCACATTGTGTAGGGTGTGAATAACCACTATACCTTACATAATAGCCGACAATGTGATGTGAAGACCTGTCATCTATGCGCTGTACTGCATGAATATGTGATCACAGTACAATCAATATCTAAGTGTGGATTCATGTTTCTATTTTTATAACTCTTAACCCCCATGTAATTTTGTGAGGACTTACAAACAAATATATTGCAAACTTCTGCCTTCACTCGACTTTAAGGGTGCATCTACTCTTCTCAGTTTACTCTTGATTGTGGCTTGACCATGAAAAATAAATCGCAAACAGTACGAGAATTTCTCTCACGATCACAATTAAAACAAAGACAACAAGAGACCCCTACCGCGCTCATAGCAAGCCCTACTGGATTATCTGCCCTTAAGGCTACAGATCAGTCTCTCTCACCTGCTCCAAACCAAGAGCTGCTGTCCCAGATTAAAACCTTTATTTCAGGCTGAACTTAAATCTGCCATATCAGAACTCAGACAGGATATTATAGAAATAGGGGGCAGAACATCAGATATTGAAGAAAAGCTGGATGAGATTGCAGAAGAGATCCCCCAGATTCAAACAGATATTCATGATCAATCTGATTACATACGCAGGTTAGAGGATCAAATAGAGGACCTTGAGAATAGGTCTGTTCCAGCAAATTCTACCTGATGGATAGCTTTGGCTAGACCACCACAGCCTAACTGGGCAAGTGACATCATAATCAAAATGCATTACTACCATATTAAGGAACAGATCTTACACGAAATTAGATCCTCTAAACACCTTACTTTTGAAGGGCATAAATTACAAATCTTTACAGACCTTGCCCTTAGCACACTTCACAAACAAAAATACTTAAAACCCATACTACTCAGCTTAACCAAAGCTCAGATCCGCTACAGGTGGGGTTTTCCCTTCAAATTGACTTTCGCACTACATAACAAAAACCACTCATGCGCAACAGTGGAAGAAGGTAGGGCCCTACTAACTAAACTAAACCTCCTGGTGGAGACCTTGGAACCCCCTGCAGCTCATAAGCTTCAACGGAAACCCATTCAACACTCATGGACCCCAGTGGGTAAAAATGACAAACATAAGAGACCTAGATCGGATTCTTGCAGCCCTACTGAAGTGGAGGTCCCTCCCGATCCAAAGATAGCAAAGACCTGAAGACTACAGTGGTGATCTCGACTATACTCTATATCCTTTATCAGAACACAAGAGTGATTACATGGAACTACAATAGACTAACAAGACTTGTTTCAATGTCTTCTGCCTTCCATACCTGAGTGGAAGTAATGACGAGAGTTATTTTCATTTTTCATTATAATTTTAAAATCTCTCCCCCTTTTTTTTTTCTTCCTTCATCCTCTAATTTCCTTGTTATTCTCTTTATTTCTCCCTCACCCAATTCTCCCCTCACTAGTTAACTGCCTTTTTTTCAGTTGAATTTCTTATTGTTCGATGTGTTAGTCTTAATGATGTTTCTAAACACACCCAGTTGTATAATTGTTATATTTACATGTTTAATGATCCACAACCGATGGCTATACCTGAGATGTCTTTTGGTCTTACTTTTTTGGGATGTCATCCCTAGAGCCCGGGATGTTCAGCACACTCTTTTACTTGGGTTGGAAGGGAAGGGGAACCCAGGCCTTGACACTACAACTATGGTGCACATAACTTGCCTTAACCTTGGTCATGGCTATTAACTTTGTCTCCTATAATGTCAACGGGTTAAATTCAAATACTAAAAGAAAAAAGGCCCTAACAGATTACAAAGCTACCAATGCACACATAGTACTCCTTCAGGAGACCCACTGTATTAAGGCATGCACCCCTAAATTCTGAGATAAACTATATCCCAGTCAATACCATGCAACAGCATCCAAAAAACATTGTGGGGTCTCTATACTGCTTCACTCCTCTTTGATATATTCATAACACCCCAGTAATTATTGGAAATGCCCCAAATAATTACCAGACCCTTTTCTTTTCCCAAGTGAGTAGACATTTTATCACAATGGAAACAATACAAGGTCATACTAGGGGGGGACTTCAATACAGTAGCTGATAATAGACTAGATAGATCTGGTGACAAGGAGGAATAAAAGAGTACACAACGCAGTAAACTAAGACTCTTACATGACCTTATTCTGGACCATAATTTGACGGATAGTTGGCGGTCCAAGAACAGAACTGAAAGGGACTATACATTCTTCTCTCCAGTTCATTAGACATTCTCTAGAATCGACTATATTCTACTAAGTCAGACTCTTATCATTTTATTAATAAAATCATCTATTTTAAACTGCCCTTGGTCTGATCATGATTTGGTAAAGAGCACCCTGACAGGAATTTTTAACCCGGATAGAATTAGGACCCAGGTTTAAAGATGGTATTATCTTACATGAAATGCAAGAAAGCATTAAACATTTTATTCACATCAATAGAGGGTCCACAAGTAACCCGTTACACACATGGGGTGCATTGAAATCATATCTGAGAGGGTTACTAATTAAAGAATCAAGTATACAGACTAAACTCAGAAAATCAAAAGTAGACACTTTACGAGTTGAAATTGAACAAATCAGGAAAAAACATATCTTACAGCCCAGTAGATCCACAGAGAGCATCCTTAAACGGAAAAATGTGGAACTAAATAAATTACTAAACGATAATGCAGCCTGCTCCATTAAAATAATAGACACACTAATACATTTAAGCAAACAAACCCGACAGGATGCTGGCAAATAAGCTTAAAAATTTGAACAGGATCACCACAATCCGACAATTACGATTATCTGACAATACCCTCACCAATGATCCACAATGCATAGCCAATACGTTTGCTGAATATTATCGCAAACTCTACAATTTACCATGTCTCATTCCTTAAAAGCACAAACAAGAGCATATAGATGAATTCCTCAGAGACTGCCCAATTCCAAAAATCTCATCAGAAGATTTAGACAGCTTAAATACTCCAATAACTGTACAGGAGGTACTTTCGGTCATAAAAGATATTGAAATAAATAAGGCTCCAGGACCGGATGGATATACGGGTATTTTTTTATAAAAAACTACAAGATCTCTTAGCTCCATTATTGGCTGAACATTTACATTCCATTCTTCTTAGATCCAGGATCCCTGAGGAACTATTAAGAGCTAGGATTTCAGTAATTCCTAAACCGGGCATTCCTAAACTAGGGACATTAGAAATTACAATAAAGATTCAGCAGTGGCCAATCACTTTAATGGTGTGCACTTCTCAAATGTGGCTAATATGTCTATACAGAGTGTTAATGTGGCAACAGTTCCACTTAGAGGGGGGAACAGAAACAAAATCTTACAAAAAGAACTTTATTGGATCTTATAGTTGCAGACACATTCACCATATGGTATGAACAGAGAACGGGACGTCAGGTACTTTTATTGACCAATAAATTACTATGTTCTTTTATCTCATATAGAGCCCATACCCACAATTAAACATTTTAAAATTATTCAAAATCATTAAAAATCATGAAACTTTATTAAAAAGCATTACACGTTATAAAAATGTTTAAATATTCTTTTTTTTACTCCAATTTTCTTTGTTGTAAGACAACATTGAAATGAAAATTTAAGCATTTCCTCCTTTTTTTCTGTACCCCTATATCAAACTTATACACCATCAATTATATGGATTATATGTAGCCTATTTCCAATATTGTTTTTAAGCTGCTAGTAGTAGTTCCTTTAAGATACTTGAAAGAGTTAATCTTATTGTTCTATTTAAGACCAGTATCTGCAATGCACATTCAGTCTATAAGAAAGCACCACTAGAGGACATGAAACGCGTCAGTTAATTTAGCATATTTTGGATGCTGTGCCGTGCTGTATTTTATATATTTTTTCAATAAAGCCTTTTCTTTGTATAACATGCACACTGGTTGCATAGACTTTTGTGCATCTAGTTTTCATATAGCGGAGTGATCCACCGCAGATTTATGCACTCCGGAAAAGAATAGCCTAATTTAGGAGTTAGACACACTACCGTCACGGTTTAGCTGGTCTGCCCTGGAGCCGCAGCGCGTAGCACTTGTCGACCTAGAACTAAGCCTTGAGTCAGAGAAGGATATACTAAATATATTGTTAGAAAGATATAAAGAGAGCCACAGTATAGCTGCGTCACAAATACCCAATGATTAAAGTGTCTGGAGCAGCAATGGATGATCAACAGTGTCAAAGGCTGCAGAGAGGTCTAAAAGGATTAGCATGGAGTAATTGAGTGAAGGTTTTTTAAGAATAGGTGTGAATAGAGCATGTTTGAGGATGATTAAACTGTACCAGTTTTGAGGGAGAGGTTGAATATGTGTGTGAGGGTGTGTATAAGAGTAGGGGAAAGGGAAGGTAGCGGTTGTAAGGGAATAGCATCAAAAGGACAGGTAATAAGATGGGAAGATGAAAGGGGAGCTGAAACCTCCTCCTCTGTAACAGGAGTGAATGTGCTGAATTTTGAGATAGGCTGAGTTTGAAATTTTGCAGTGATTTGTGAGGTGTTGATATTGTTGTTGTGGTAGGAGGTTTGCATTACGCTACACACAAATATCGGCGCACACGCAAATGTGCCCTAGTATTACAAGTTGAGCACAATGCGAACGCAACCTCAATAGACACGGCACAGAACCTAGCGCAGCGAAGGGGTAAGGTGCACAGCGTTGAGCAGCAAAGTTTAAATGTATATGAAAATACACATTTATATTTATGTATATACACATATTAACACATAAATATATATATGTATACAAGCATAAACATATATATTTACAGTTTTAACACAGTCCCTATAGACAGCAATGTAAAGGCAAATCCCCTCACTTTAACCCCTTATAACTTATAACTTCGTGCAGTTATTTTTAAAAAAAATAAAGATGATACAATTTTTTATTTTAATAAAAGGAACCTTACACTTTATTTTGGGGTCAATTGGTGGGTCATTTTTTTTCATTAACCAGAGATCTGATCTCTGGTTAATGAATTTAAGCACAAAGTGCTACCACGAGTTCACGGTAGCATTAAGCAGCCACTTGTAATGGCTGGTTATATAACGTGCGTCTGTAAACGGCAAATTTGTCCATTTACAGGCGTTCGTTTGATTAGCGTTCCACTTGTAATCTAGCCCTGTGTGTTTTTTATGTCATGTATGTTTTGCTTCATTGAATACATGTATCTTGGCTCTTCCTGTATAATATTCACCAGTGAAAACCATACCCCTCAATTTACCAGTATATAACTGAGAGTGTTTCCTGGGGACCCTCCTACTCTTAGTTCTGTCTAGAGTCTGGACTGGACTAAGACTCTCCTCCAGTGTTACCTGCAGTGAAGAAGGTTGACCTGTGAAGAGGATTGCTGTCCTGGGCTGCTGGAATCAGGCTGTGCTTGTCTCACCACCACCACTGTTTCAGGTCTGGCAATATAATTCCTCTGAAGTAGGGCATGGGCGTGTGCTTGTTCAATATATTATGAGCGAATATAATGACGCCGACCTTAGGAGCCAAATAACCTATTGCAATTCGTATACAGGTTGTGCTCCTTTGCCACTGTAAGACCTGCCATACGTGCATATGTCATAAGGTGTTCTCGTCATTGGTTAAACTTTATTGCAACTAAAGTGGCTTTATGTATTTGTGGTTTTTTTGTTCCTTCTTTGATGTTTAACCGCTGACAGCATTGACATATTTAATATAGCCCTGGGTCAGAATATCACTTTTACCCTTGCTTGTAGACAAATATATTTTAGCACATTTTTTGCCAAGCCAGTTGTAGTAGTTCAATGACTAGCTCAGCTACCTAGCAAGCAGACAGGTTTATAAATTGAATCCAGCTGCAGCTACTTACACCTTGATTGTGTCTTCAAAAGTTAGTTTTAAAAAAACTGGACTGAACATGTTCCAAGGGATACTAGTATACCTGCATTAACAAAAGCTTTTGTAAGAGGTGTTTAGTGCTTATTGCTTTTGCTTTGTGTATGCTATAAGGAGCAGTAAACTCTGTCCCTAAACTTAAACTAGAAACTGGGTCTCCTGAACACTTTTCTATTATTAGTATGCTTCATTATTCTCCAGGTTGAGTCATTTTATTCACTCAACTTGGAGAATAATGTCTACATACGCCAATCGTTTGTATTGGGTTCAGTCTGGGGTCCAGGAGAGCACAGGGAGTTTGGTTTTCTCAGGAGGCGAGGTTTCCAACATTTATCTTAGAACTTATTGTATTCTTCTGATCCCTTCAGAGCTGGCCTCTTTTGAACAGAGAAACTTTTCTGACATTTCAATCAGACAATGTTACAGCTGTAGCTTATATCATTCATCAAGGAGGAACCTGTAGTTCCGTACCAATGACAGAAGTCTCAAGGTTTTTCTGTATAATTGTTTGTATTTCGTTTCTCAGGAAGAAACACTGGTCAGGAGTTTTCCTAAGTCAGCAATCTCTTTCACAGAATTGATATCTCCATCAAGTAGTTTTCAACTAGATTGTGAATCATTGGGGTCTCCGGAGAAAGACCTGGTGACTTCTGTTCTCAAGAGTCATATCTTGGGTTGAAAAGAAAATTTTTCAGTAATTCGGATTGCTTCAGCCAGGCCCTGCAGAACTTGGTTTACAAATCTGATTCAGATGTCAAGTTTTTCTCTATGTTTTTTCTCTTTTTTCCTGCTTTTTCCTTTCCTACCTTTCTACTTCTTCTTCTTGGCTATACATCACACTGGAATACCAAAGAGTTGAGAGGGATTAAGTGCGCTTAGAGCTTTGGGGATCTTTGCCTCCTCCTGGTGGCACCAGGAGTTTAATTTCCAGGAGTAATGGTATGTGGAGTCTCACCACCATGAAAAAAACAAAAAACTGTATATGTGTATAGTTAGATGCATGTGGCATATGATTTAATATTTGTAAACCTTTTTTTTTTTTTTTTTTTATTAAAGAAACACAGGTGTAGTTAGACAATTGTATGCATATACATGGTGAAGTTATAGACAATACACAATAAGCAGATTACAGATATCAGTAGCCACAGTGCAGTTATTACCGCAGGCTTCAAATGAGGGCTGCAGAGTGTCTTTTTGTTAACATTCATTATGGTCTTTTGATATTACTCCAAATAGAGAAGCCTCTGAAAAAAGAGCTTTGTCAAGTTAGCAAGATGACAGTTCATGTACAACCCGTGTTCCTTATTTTTTTTTTATACAATAACCAAAACACTTTAACCAAACAAAAAATAAGTAAACTAAACACCTCCCTAACTGACCCAAAGATTATAGGGGTATGCCATCCCCATTATGTATATTGGAAAAATGGCAATTTATATGCTGCACAGTATTGCAAGGTAAACAAACTTAAGAACTTACTGAAATTTAATTGATAAAAGTGCTAATAAATATGTGGATCTGATGCCATTAGTGAGTTATACTGTCCGATAGTTTTACTTTAATAACCAGCGTTCTAGCGGATAACAGAGGAGGTATAAATGTGTATGTCATGCCCAGTCTGCTGAGAATTTAGTAACCTATGTGAGTTAGTGTTTAAATGGGCACTTGCCAAAGCGTTTTATTTTCCAGGATATGCCTAAAGAAAGTAATATTGGCAGTCCACGCACCACCAGCCCAAATATGCTTGTTTTAAAGGATGTGGAAGAGGCTAGAGTACAATGAGCCGAAATTGCGACTCTCCTGAGTATAGGTTTCCCTGCCAGAGGCTTATAATGTATGTGGGACTGGGTTATTGGGAACAATCAGATCACATATAAATAAATCATAAGATTCTTGCAGGTTGATAGGACGTATTGAGAATAGCCAGCCGTTTCTACCAGCAGCTATAAGAATTAGAACATCAGAGTGAAAAAAACAACATTTCGTAAACAGGTTAAGATCTCTCTCCCACTCACCCCCACCGGCTGGCTGGAAGAGTAACATAAAGTTATATACAGATACTGAAAAAAGAAAAAAAATTAAAATCTCTAGTCTGTAGAAATACATGTTGATCGGCTGGTTATGCTTGTGATGAGTACGATGTTGCAAGTATGAGTGGTAATCAGTCCCCCGCTACTTTACATACATTATCCATTAGGGAGCAAAAAATAAAAATAATAAAACAACAACAACAACATACAAAATAGGGATATTTTACAGTTGAATATAAACTAGTCAAACTGCAAAGATACACTCCTATTTAGACAATAAGTCTGAGTATAGAAGAGGAGTTAACTCTCCCTCAGGGCAGTGAGCACTAGAAAGATAAAATTTAAAACATGAAGCAAACAAACTTACATTAGTTAATAATAGTGTCTCAAGCTCTGGAAAATACACCTGTAAAACCCAAATAACATACTGATGCAGGCATGTAATGAAAATAGCAGATTGCAGAAGTAGTACATTAGCCCGCAATTACAATGATCTAGCTATCTGTCAGTCTATACCCCTAGCTCTGCAATCATATTCTAAGGTGTCTCTGACTTGACAGCCACTCTGTTTCTCCAGGCAGCCTGCAGCGCCCCAAACAACCACCGGATCCGTCAGTCTGTTCAGTGTATATGTGCACGCCATAGTCTCGCAACAGCCATTGGCAAGTACAGGGCAGATATTTCCCTCATGTATTCAGAATGTGCGGTCTTCCAGAGCCCCGGCTGAATGAAGGACCGGTCCTCTGTCTGTATAGACAGGCATATGGTGGCGGTATGTTGTGGAGCTTTGATAGTGCAGGTACTCCCAGCGAATTCTGAATTGCAGTAAGTAGCCCCATTAGACACAGAGGATATCCAAGGAATGCAGGTTAGAGCTCCCCCATTGCGGGGGTCAGGCTGTGTGTCGTCCGACCACATGGCGTCACATGCAGAGTCGTGCTTTGACTGTTGTTGATAGCGCGGGTCATTATTAGCTATTGTGGAGGTAATTACTAGTAACGGTGCTTCATCCTTTCTTGTGGGGCCGGACTTCTTAGCTGCCTGAACCGCTGCGTACAGAATTTCATAGCTAAGGAATAAGCTCTCAAACATAGGCATAAAGGCCGAGGTTATCTGTGTAGCAATGTCCCTTTCCAACTCCATTGCGCAGTAATCCCTTATGGATTATAACTCGAGAAATTGCCTTCCGGGGAAGAAGAGTTGAGAATGCTTCTATCCGCCAAGGTTTCCCGGACAGCTTGTCTGTCAAGGGAGATGCAGATGGTATAGAAGAATGGCTTAATTGCTGGGATTAGAAGAGAGTTTCTTCAGAGCCAAAGAGGCTTGCAGCCATCTTCTAGAGCCGCCCACCGGAAGTCCGTTCTTGTAAACCTTTTTTATGTTTTGATGTGGTTTTATTTTTCAGTTTACAGAAACTCAGTATTTGAGATTTTCTTGGAGTGTTCTAGTGCAGACATTAATTGTATACTGTTATTTCAAGAGCTAAACATTTTTTTTCCTTTCACTCTTAGCATGTTGCTTTGGGGTCTATTCTGTCTTTCAAACCCATAGACGTTCTGTGTAGCGGTATATCTGCTAAACATTATCATTTGCAGTCTTTTGTTATTTTAATCCTGCCATCTACGAAGTAGTTTAATTTATTGCCTGTTTTGTTTGGGATACCTTTTTTCCCGTATATAACTGTCGGGGGGTAGGTCCTATTATTTTTCTCTAACTTATTAAAATTTATTTTTGATGGTTACTTTCATAAATCCAGGAACTCTGTTCTTTAGCTATATTTGTTATTATTTGGTACTCATTGGGCTGAGGAGCTCCTTGTGTTTCCAAAATTATCTCATATCCTTCCTGTTCGAAGTTCAGTGACACCTACTTGGGATCTTCCACTGGTCTTCTGCGTCATGTCAGATATACCATTTTAATCTATGAAGGAAGTGTCCTTTGGGAAATCACCTCAGTGGGATAATGTCAAACTTTTTTCTAAAAAAAATAACCTTTTATTCCCTTTCATCGGGATAACCATTGTTCTTCTTTAGTTCCAGATTTCCTCCTTACGGTGGTGTTTCAACTTAATTTCTTGCTTGAGATTATGCGGCTATCTTTTTGTTATAACAAGTAAACCATGACAAACAACCTCTATATAGTTTGGATGTTGTTTGTTTCTATTTGTCTATCCTATGGAATCTAGCATATTCGAATAACTAGCAGACTTGTCAGGGTTTGACACCTACTCAGTATACTATTTCCATTTGTATTGTTTCCAGCACCTACATACATAATCATGTTTTCACCAGGATCAGGTATAACTACTGTCGTATCATCCCTGGGGCTACATACAGATGCTACTCCTGCAGGTCTTGGTTTCCGCACTTTTATTTTCACTACATACTGGGCAATTTTGCCTCTGCGTAATTTGGCTATATGGTTTTCTTCTGTTATAGTCTAATTTGTGTAGCATACTTTGCATCTTGTGATCTTTTTATTTGATTTGTATATATTCACATAGAAAAAACATTTATACAATAGATCAATTTACATTCAGTCTGAGGAACTAATGATATCAATATAATTATACATCTATAGCTTAAATAACTTACTTAGTGCCAGATCGCTTGAGCTAGAATGATTAACACGTACTCAGAGCTGTGATTAACTGTTTTGGGCAACAAAAAAATGCACAAAACACATCAAAAATACATTACAAAGTATAGTTACACTCATACTAACATCTAATAAAAAATATTTTAAAAAAATATTGCACACAAAAGTTATAATGGGCTCAAAGATATGAGGTCTCATGTGTTAGAAAAGAAAGGCAGACAAAGGGCTTTAACATTGAGATGCATACATATACATGTCTAAAGATGTATATGTGTGTGTGTGTGTGTGTGTGTGTGTGCGTATATATATATATATATATATATATATATATATATATTGCTTCAGACTTGAAAAAGGAAGGTATTCTTCCGAAAGCTTGTCAACTTATAAATGTATAGTTAGTCCAATAAAAAAGTATCATTGCTCAATGCAATACTCTTGTTATTTTATATATATATATATATATATATATATATATATATATATATATATAAACACAGGGAAAATACAGCTCTACAAATATACATGTCCCAAAATTTGGAGTACCAGTAATGTCCTGAAATTGCAGGTCTCCCTAGAAAATCCCACCAGTCCAGTGTGAGTAGAAGGGAGAAAGGTTAATCCTTCACTCGCAGACTAATCCCAAAGGAGCAAATGAAGTCCACCTGAAGACAGGAAAACTCCTTAAGAGAATGGGGAGCAGAAGAGGGAAGGGCGCACAGTAAAGGAGACCTTCTTAGTGTAGTATGTAAAATGCACTTGAAACTGTTCTACAGAATAAAGCCAAATGAACACTCACGTGTTTCTACCTCAACTACTATGAGGTATGGATAAGACACTGTGTGGTAGATAACCACTGGAGAAGGCAGCTCAGTCCCCTTTATTTTCCCTTTCAGCATACCTTCCCCTCCTCAGATTCAGTCCTGACCTCGCCAGCAGAAGATAAACCGCTTTGAAATGGGGATGAACAATCTGTGTGGAATGGGGTTGTGATGACCAAGGTGCCCCAATATAGACTGGTCCTAACACTACAGTCCTTTGCCTCAGAGGGCTGAATCATTCCTGCTTTTACTTTTAAAAGCAGGAATGATTCAGCCCTCTGAGGCAAAGGACTGGAAAATAAAGGGGACTGAGCTGCCTTCTCCAGTGGTTATCTACCACACAGTGTCTTATCCATACCTCATAGGAGTTGAGGTAGAAACGCGTGAGTGTTCATTTGGCTTTATTCTGTAGAACAGTTTTAAGTGCATTTTACATACTATACTAGGAAGGTCTCCTTTGCTGTGCGCCCTTCCCTCTTCTGTTCCAGATATATATATATATATATATATATATATATATATATATATATATATATATATATATATATATATATGTCTATATATGTGTACATATGTATTTATATGTGTATATATGTATTTACAGACATATATATATATATATATATATATATATATATATACATATAAACACATTAATACATATGTACACACACACACACACATATATATATATATATATATATACACACACTGTATATGTGCATTGGAGCCCTTTACCGTTAAGTAGATTATAAGTACATGTAAAAGCATATTTATGCAATATTAATTTTTAATAACATTTTTAACTATGTATTTACTGTAAATATTTCACAGAAATAATACAATTATTGAGAGGTTATACAATTTTGAATAATTTGATATTAAAGCTGTTGTATACTGTATATACATTGCCACTCTTCTTGTCTTTGCTGATCTTCAAAGTATTCTGTATTTTTAAGTGTATGTAAAATTATTCTCTGTTGTGTTCTAGACAAAAAAAATTAAAAAAGTAAGCATTTAACCATAAATATCTTGTCTATTATTTATGTCCATCATCACATCAATCTTTTCCATATCTATCTTTTTTGTATCCAAAATTTAAATATAAGCTGTTTGGCTAATAATATGATCATTACAGTGAGCCTTTTCATATCTTTAGTTATTTTTTTCTGGTTCAGTAAATATCAATATATTCATAAAATTAAGTTTAATTCTTATCTTTGTTATATTTTAAATTAAGAATGATACCTGGCACCAAAATATATTTATCTTTGAGCATTGCCAGCTGTGGTGAATTACATCTGGCTCATGGCCTAAACATTTCAAGCATAATGGCTTTACAATATTGCCCCACTTCATCCTTCTTGTAGATGTAATATAGTCCATATGTATTATTCTACTATGGGATTCTCTTAAACCCATCATTAATGTTCTTTTCACATTTTTGATACTTAATAAAATAATTGTCTCGCTAATTTGCTGGTTTACTAAGTTTTTCCACCTTTCAGCTAGCTTTTTAAAATTATTTCCTACATCCTTATTTATGCCAATACAGGGCAATCCCAATTTTGAACCAGGAAACCAATATCCATTTGTTGCACGTTCAGGTATATGTATATTTAAACAAATTAAAGATATTATAGATACAGTATAAGAAATGGAAGGATTATATTACATATAGAATTTCAAAGTAAATATAATTTACCCCCAGATCAGAACATTTCCTATATGCAGATCAGACATTATGTACTATCATTGATTAATTATTCACTTACTTTTTGGGATGAGCATGAAATTATAAACATAATTAAGAGATGTCAGAAAAAGAAATATAGATTATCATTCCTACATAAGCAATTATTAAATAAGAATCTTATGATCTTTTATCCCTACACATATCATTTTTTATGTATTGCTTTGTATTTGTCTTACTAGTGATTTTTTTAAAAGGAGAGCCAGGATAACTAGGAAAAATTAGCACTAAAGTATTGGCTCATATCCCTGTATAATAACCAGCTTCCCCCTCTAGCTTGTCCCTGCCTTTGTACTTGTGGACATCTTTAAGAGTAGGAGGGAACTCTGGAAACATGGTCACTAATATGGTAAATTGGGGGAGTGGTCAGTTCTGTCCACCCTCCAAGCAAGGAGGGTTCTTACTGGTGATTATTATACAGGGATATGAGCCAATATATAAAAATTGGTATATGTTTAGAGTTAATTTCTAGTTTTCTTTTTGAGATTAGTTGTAAGAGCGATGTATATATTTCACTTTCCCTGTATGTTCAAGTTCAGTTTTACTGTATAAAGTCATGATTTTAATGTTTTTTGATTGCGTTTAAAAAATACTCTTTCCTTATTTTTATTTGTATATCTTTTCATTTGTGGGGTGGTCAACTGATTAATTAACTCCACCATTCTATGGAGATTTTACTAAACCACTTTCCTATTTTGCAGATGCATGTCCATCCCAGTTACCATGCGTGCAATCCGCAGAAAGGCAGAAACAATCCAGGCTGACACACCAGCTCTGCCTTTCATTGCAGGGGCTGTGGAAGACATGGTGAAGAAGAACTTGCCCCCTGCTAGCAGTCCTGGTTATGGAATGACCTCTGGATCCAACAACTTGAGTGGAATGACAACTCCAACCAGTTCCTTTCCCACAGGACCTATCACCACCCTGTTCAGCATGGGTATAAAAGAACGGCATGATTCAACAGGCCATGGAGAAGACTTTAGCAAAGTGACACAGAACCCAATCCTCACCAGCCTACTGCAAATCACTGGAAATGTTGGGGGGAATTTGGGGTCTAGCCCAACTCCTCCTCACCACACACCTCCACCTGCCTCTTCCCCAGCTAGTAACACAAAGAACCACCCCATGCTTATGAACCTTCTGAAAGACAATCCAGCTCAAGATTTTTCCACTCTCTATGGTAGCAGCCCCTTGGAGAGGCAGAATTCATCTGGGTCACCACGAACTGATCTTGGTAACTCCACAGCTGGGAAGCCAAAGAAAAAGAGGCCTAGAACAGGAACAGAGAAGTCAAAAAACCAGGCAGAGGATGACTTCCAAAGAGAGCTTTTCTCCATGGATGTGGACTCACAGAACCCAATATTTGATGTGTCAATGGCTGGTGATGCTCTGGATACACCTCACATCACACCAGCTCCAAGCCAATGTGGCACACCACCAACTGTTTACCAGCAGCCCATGTCTCATAACCAGTCTGGATTGCAAAGGATAAGGTTACCTAGCACAGATGCTATTATTCCAGATGTCACAGATATACTTTCTGATATACCAGAAGAAACATCCAAGCTTCCAGGGAGTGGGGATGACTGTCCAAATCTGGGTACACCTGTTAGGGACTCGTCCAGCTCAGGACATTCCCAAAGTACTCTATTTGACCCTGATGTTTTCCAAGTGGATAGTGCAGGAGGTGGAGACAGCACATTCCAGGATGCAGCTGATCTTATTGCTGAGGCAAGTGGAAGTCCTAACAGTGACTCATCTAATAACTTCTTTCACGGTGTAGATTTCAACCCAGATTTATTGAACAGTCAGAGCCAAAGTGGCTTTATAGATGAATTCAATGATGACAGCAGCCATAGTGGGGATCATGACCATGACTTTAAGGACTTTCAAGGGCAAGGGTTAGCTGCCCTTGGGGTTGTAGCTGGTTTCCCAGTAGATAGTGGTGACGGAAAATATAAAGTTAGTTTGGGAGCAGACACAGTTGACTTCAGTATTATTGCTGGTGGAGGAGGTAAAGCTCTTGGTGGAGGAGATGTCTTAGAAGCACACAGCAGAAGCCAAAGTCCACTTCTGGTTAGTGAGTTGGGAAAGGATAGACCTCAGAAACAGAGGGTGAAGGATGGTAACAATGGTGGAGGTGGAGCAGGGACAACTGGGGGAATGCAGGGTGCCGGGATAGAAGGTAAATCTGGAAAACGGAGTCGTACCCCATCTAGTGATGGTAAAAGCAAGGATAAGCCACCAAAACGCAAAAAAGCAGAGTCTGATGGCAAGTCACCCTCATACCGACCATTTACCCCACCCACCAGTAGTGGAGGTTCAAAATCTCCAGGCACATCAGGAAGGTCACAAACTCCTCCAGGAATAGCCACCCCACCTATCCCCAAAATTACCATCCAGATCCCCAAGGGGACCATGAGTGTAGGGAAGCCATCTTCACACAGCCAGTATAGCAGTGGCTCCGGTGGATCATCCAGTAGTAAAAGTCACCATGGACATTCCTCATCATTATCTTCCAGCTCAGGCAAAATAAAAAACAAGTCAGAAGGGTCAGGGCTAAAAATGGGCAGTGGGGGAAGTGGCCTGTATTCTGGACAGAGTGGGTCAAGTGGAAGTCAGTCCAAAAATGTCTCTCAAACTCTGGGCAAGCAGGGATCTTCCCCTATCACAAAACATGGACTTGGAAGTGGAGTAAGCGGCTCTGGGAGCAGTAAGACTAAACCTCAAGGGAAGCCATCAGTACTTATGAATCCCTCTATGAGCAAACCTAATATTTCTCCTTCACACTCCAGACCATCTGGGAGTTCTGACAAACTATCTTCCCCCATGAAACCCATGCCAGGGACTCCCCCCTCGAAAGCCAAGTCCCCCATTGGTTCTGGGGGTACTCACATGTCTGGTGGAGGGTCTGCCTCCACAATGAAGACATCCTCTGGACTAGTATCGTCAGGCTCTCTCTCTCAAAAGCCAAATTCATCCTCTTCATCATCATCCTCCTCCTCTTCATCATCTTCTTCCTCCTCATCCTCATCTTCCTCTTTTTCTGGTGGGTCAAATGTCTCCCAGAATCTACATGGCAGTTCCAAGGGGAAATCTCCAAGTAGAAATAAAAAGCCCTCACTGACTGCAGTTATAGATAAGCTCAAGCATGGAGTGGGCACTGGAGGATCAGGTCCAGAAGATGCCATGGATGGTGCAGGAGGGGGAGGTAGCACAGGGACTCCAGGACACAGTATGCCTTCCAAGCATGGTCTGATAGGTGAATTCCCAGCAAAACGTGAGAAGAGTGAAAAGGAAAAGTCAAAAGTGTCGGTATCTGGGGGAGGGTCTGATCCTTCAAAAAAAGGAGGAGGGGACCCCAAAGGTGCAGGGAGCACAGGTGTAGCTAAAATCATAATTAGCAAGCATGAAGGAGGGTCCCCCAGCATTAAGGCCAAGGTTACCCTGCAGAAACCAGGAGAAGGAGGAGGGGAAGGACTAAGATCACAAATGCCTAAAGGCTACGGATCACCACTTGTCAGTGGATCGACACCAAAACATGAGCGTTGTTCGCCAAGTCACAATAAATCTCCAGCATACACACCCCAGGCTATTGACAGTGAAAGTGAGTCTGGCTCCTCCTCCATTGCAGAGAAATCCTACCAAAACAGCCCCAGTTCAGATGATGGAGGGGGAAGCCGGGCATTACCAGAATACAGTTCTGAAAAACATAAGAAGCATAGAAAAGAGAAAAAGAGACTGAAAGACAAGGACAGGGAAAGAGAGAAGAAAAAGGCCTCTTATAGTATGAAGTCTGAGAGTTGGTCTAAATCTCCCATTTCCTCAGACTCCACATTAGCCATGGGTGGCAGCTCCCTAATGACATCAGATAGAGCAAGTAGGCCCAATGAAGGTTTTCTTTTGGGTGAAGATGATGACTTAATGGATGTTGCTCTTCTAGGCAACTAGCACAGCAGCATGAGCTTTTATTGTATGAAGTAATATGTTGGTTAATGAAAGTATTTATCTATTTTTCAGTTCTTAAAATTGTTTTATTGAAATGCTTTAAACATTCTTTTTAAAACTTTTAACAAAGTATACTATCATTTACAAAAAGCCCTATAACGTTGTTTTTACAATTTACATAATTCAAAGCAATTTGATCTTTTACACACAAAATGTTTAACCTTGGAGAAGGTTATTCCTCTGATAATATAATGTACATTACCATACCTACTTGTGCTGCCTGTTTCAAATGGATTAACATATTTATGGTGACAAATATCATTTACATTTAAATATTTCCCACAAGCACACACTGTGTTTTAAGGACTCTTATTTGTTCTGTAAATATTTTATCTCCCTTTTCCTTTGTATATATTTCCAACATTTTTTTATTTGGTGATTTAAAGCTTTTTTCAAGACTTTATAAAATGTTTAGTACAAAAATAAAAATTTTGTTTAAAAAAAATTGTTGATTGATGGAATAGAGTCAGATCCAATTTTCCAAGAGCCAGGGTTAAAATATTTTATTTTTCTTCTGTAACCTGATTTCATTAAAGGGACAGTGTGCTGTAATTTTTTCTCCTCTTTTAATGTTTTCCCAATGGTCCTTTTTTCCTGCTGGAATGTATTAAATTGTTTACAAATAGCTCTAAACATGAAGGTTTAGATAAAATAATTCTCCTTATGGGGGCTATTACAGAGAGGTAATAAAATGTTAATTTTACATTGTTCTCTCTAAGTATTGGCCTTTGAGTAAACAGTTATAAATAATATAAGGAATAATTTGTGTAAATAATTACAGATAAAATACAAGCTTAGGCCACTATATTGGGTTGTGACTGCAATTAGCACAGCTATTTCATATAGAGCAGCTGGTATAACAGGTCATTGGAAACACATTAAAGGGATATGAACCCAAAATGCTTCTTTCATAATTGAGACAGAGTATCCAATTTCTTTCTAATGGCAGTGAGAGTCCACAAATTCATTCTTATGGGAAACAGTTCACCTAGCCACCAGGAGGAGCAAAAGACATTAAAGGGACAGTATAGTCAAAATTAAACTTTCATGATTCAGATAAGGCATGCAATTGTAAACAACTTTCCAATTTACTTTTATCATCAAATTTGCTCTGTTCCCTTAGTGGTATTTTTGAAAAGCTAAACCTAGGTAGGCTCAAACTGATTTCCAAACTGTTGAAAACCACCTCCTAGCTCAGAGCATTTTGAAAGTTTTTCACAGTTAGACAGTACTAGTTCATGTGTGTCATATAGATAACATTATGCTCACTCCTGTGGAGTTATTTAGGAGTCTGCACTGGTTGGCTAAACTGCATGTCTGTCAAAAGCACTGAGATAAGGGGGCAGTCTGCAGAGGCTTAGATACAAGGTTAATCACAGAGGTAAAAAGTATATTAATGTAAACATGTTGGTTATGCAAAACTGGGGAATGGGTAATAAAGGGATTATCTATCTTTTTAAACAATAACAATTCTGGTGTAGACTGTCCCTTTAAGTATCCCTCCCAGTTCCCCTATCCTCCCAGTAGTTATTTGCCGTGTTTCATGGAGGTTGGCAGAGAGAGGCAGGTACTCTGCTGAAGATTACAAATGTTATTGTTCTCAATGGATTGTTTCCTGCAAGAGAGGACAAGTGAGTTGCTAAAAGCCATGTAATTCTCTTAGTAGAGTTTTGCTGTTGTTAAAAGCCATGCAATTATCTTAGTACAGTTTGGGTGTAGTTAAAAGCCATATAATTCTCTTAGTAGAATTTTGGTGTATGTTAACTACTGGATGTTGCAAGAAAGTTCCCATGCCTCCTTCCAGCTTACTTAAGCTATCCTCCCTTTATAGGCAAACAGTGTTAGTTACAGGATTCCTACAGGATATCTGAGTGAGAAGCTGGATAATTTTCTTCCATATCTACCTAATGGCCTGTTGCTTAACAGGTTTGATGTGGAGCTGTATATGTAATTATTATTATTATCAGGTATTTGTAGAGCGACAACAGATTCCGCAGCGCTATAAGCATAGGCGGTATACAAGAACATTTAGTGATATCCAAACAGAGAGGTAAATAACAATCCAGAAGACTTGCCTGTATAAAACTTGCAAAGCTTTATTATCAAAGTGAGACATTCAGGGCTACACCACTCCTCACACCTCAGCTGCTATCCGACTCGTTTCCTGCCGCTACAAAGCACTTCGTCAGGGATAGCAGCAGCTGAATTACATCCTCCTTTAATAGGCACCAAACATACGTTTATCTTAAAGGACTAATACATCTAAATAGTGCTTAAAGGAAAATGACCTATAATAAAAGCTATACGTAATGAGAGACTGAATGCCTTGTTTAAATCTCAGCAGGAACATATACCAGTGTAATATAGTAATGTATGGTACATGGAGGGAAGATACATATTACTATTTTTGCTAAAAACAACTCTGGTATCCCCTATTAAAAACATTCACTGATTGCATAAGGACTTTGCATACAAATAAACCGTGCTCATCCTAGGTTTCTATTCTAGTCTCCATACTCAGCATCTAATACGTAAATCAATTTCATATGGCAAGCATAACAGACTAAATATTAATTTATATAACTATCTTGTTCATTGCCTAGTCAATATACAAGAATACAACACTAGATCTAAGTTTATAGGCAGCGCCTAAATGTTAATTGTATGCAGGAATATGAACTGGTATATATTAAATACGCACAGGCATATACAAACTGTCTACCTATAAATAGAGTTGAGACAAACAATTGGTGCACATAAGCATTTAGCCACCGCCTCTGGTTTTGGGAGGCCGAGAGTGAAATTTACAATAGAATGGAAAATTATTTGTCAATGCCTATATATACCCCTTAATGTATATACATAGGGAAAAATCCCTTCTCTCTTCATATAATTTACGCCACCTTTGGGGTGCGAGCATGAAAAAACAAATGACCAATTAATATATACTGGAAATATTAAAATGTATATGTAATATATGCACATAATTGAATGATCAACTGCACTATGAATAACCAAATCCTAACAGTGAATATTATGGCTTAGAAAATCTAAGGATTGTGACACATATTAGAGCGCTGTCATAGTATTCTTGTTGAGATCGTTTTTGTGTTCTCACTCTTATGCATGCTTGCTAATTAACTTAATTGAGAGGATTGGTTCTTTTGGCTGACCAATGGGATGAGGAATGGCCCTTGAAAAGGGGCGCTTGTTTTAATCATTTTTATCAGCTAAGATTACGGCTGAAAAGCCAAAACGCGTCAGCTGTTTCTTTCCTCTTGCCATTTGCCATCCAACTGCTGCCAGTGTCTTCTGCAGCTATATTGGGAGGTTATCCTAACCTACACATGAACTGTGAAATCTTTATTTGTACAGCGCTATTTTTTGGAATAAACGCTGTACTTTTCATCTGCCGGTGCTCCTGTCTCCTTATTATGCAGCACATGGAGGGAGGATACATATGAAAACATCACATATACAGAAAGATCTAAGTAAATCCAAAATATTTAAACTGTACATGCAGAATACAGAGGTATTTGATACATGTAGACCTATTTAAAATACAATACTTCTGGTCACCCATTAAAGAGAACGGTACTTAACGTTTGTAGTAACTTCGTTCTTAATAGTACTACCAACAATGTGGAACCTAGTAATAGATATAGTGTGACGGAGTTACCTACTATTGACCAAAATATATCATATAGATTCACTCAATCCCCATTTCTTAATTAAAGAGTAAATTCAACCTTGTATTAAATATCGAGCTTTTAAGGACCCTTCATACTATATATCAAGTAAACTCAAGTTACTTATACAACTACTTGTTACAATATATCTCTGCTTAATAGTAAATCTCTTTCCATTTGTGATTTCTATTATTATCTAGATTCTCAGGACAGGATAAACTCCACTAGTTACCAGTAAACAATTTCACATTGGATATCTCATTGATACCCAGTGGACTACCCGTCTTAAGAGTGTAGATCCAATACACCTCTTTTTTTATCCAGGGCCAGCTCTCTATCTCCACCTACATTTAGTTTTGGTACTTGGTATTTTGCTTGAAAAACAAAGAGGGAACTAACATAATCCAATTCTTCTGTATCATAAAGTTGACCTCTTCTATGGGTTGCAAAATGCCTAGCCACTGGAGTTTTTGGTACATCAGCCTCCAAAGATAGGAGGTGCTCCCTAATCCTATCCTTAAGCATACATGTGGTTTTACCTGTGTACTGACTATGACAAAGTTTACATGTGATAAGTTATATTACAACTCTAGAGTTACAATTAAGGTGTTGAGTTATCACAAACTCTTTATAAGTAACTGTGGAAACAAACCTATCTCCCTTTCTGATATAACCACAAGATTTGCAGGGTATACCACCACACCTATAGTTGCCATTCTTTTTCCTAAGCCACATCATACCCTCTGGTACTGGCTTTCTTGAAAAATCCCTCTTCAGGGTATTCTCAATTGTTTCAGAATTTCTTGAAGCACATCTTACCCCTTTGTCTACTACATACTTTAATTTCGGATCATTTTTAAGTATAGGTATGTATTTCTGACCTATATCATATATTTCAGTGTATTGTTTACTATACTTTGTAGAAAAAGTAAGGGTATTGTAATCCTCCATTCTTGTTCCCCTTTGTCTTTTAAAAGTAATCTATCCATATTCTGGACTTCCTCCATGGTCTGGGTTAGTTCTTTTTCATTTTAACCCCTGCAGATCAATCTTTCCTTCAGATTACTAGCCTGTATATAATACTTACTTTCGTCTGTACAATTCCTCCGAAGGCGCATAAATTGGCCTTTAGGGTTCTTTTTTTTACACATCTTGGATGACTAAAATCTGCTCTATGTATGGTATTACCAGATATTTCCTTCCTATAGATCTCGGTCTCAATCTCACCTCTCTGAGTATCACCCCTAATTTTTAGGTCAAGATAGTCTATCTCCCTCACGGAGCTCAAATAGGTAAACCTAAGATTCTTCACATTGTCATTTAAATACAAAATCCTCTATATCTCTAATACTCCCCTTCCAAATAATTAGGAGATCATCAATAAATCTAGTATAAAACTGGATTTTCTCCCTAAATGGATTACAATGTGAGAATATTTTACTAAATTCAAAATACCCAAGATACAGATTAGCATATGAGGGGGCAATCTTTGCCCCCATTGTCGTACCTTGCTTCTGCACATAATATATACCCTCAAAGATGAAATAGTTGTGGGTTAATAAATATTCCACAATATCCACAACAAATTTGATAAATGCTGAATCAAAACATAAATAAATAAGAAGCATCTCCTTCAGAGCTTTCAAGCCTTCTACATGAGGAATACATGAATAAAATGACACTACATCAACCGTCTGAAATAGTCATTGCACCATGCATACCTATTTAATTTCCTAAGTAATTGCTTAGTGTCTCTGAGGTATCCTGGAAGTTGTTTAATGATAGGTTAAATAAAGTAATCCACCCATCTCCCTAAATTCTCCCCTAAAGTACCTATGGTTGAAATTATAGGTCTACTCGGGGATTCTCAAGAGACTTACGTATTTTAGGGAGATATGGACTATCATTTATTAAGCATTCTGCTTGGGATGAAGTTATAAACCCACAGTACACACCCCTATCCAACAGAGTCCAAAGTTCTCTTTTGAACCGCTCTGTGGGGTTAAATGTCAATCTCTGGTAGGTACCTACCATTTAACCCCACATTTAACCCCACAGAGCGGTTCAAAAGAGAACTTAGGAAATTAGATAGTTATGCATGGTGCAATGACTATCTATTTCTGATGGTTGATGTAGTGTCATTATATTCATGTATTCCTCATGTAGAAGGCTTGAAAGCTCTGAAGGAGATGCTTCCTATTTATACATGTTTTGATTCAGCATTTATTGAATTTGTTGTGGAATATCTATAAACCCACAACCTTTTTCATCTTTGAGGGTATATATTATGTGCAGAAGCAGGGTACGGCAATGGGGGCAAAGTTTGCCCTCTCATATGCTAATCTGTATTTTGGCTATTTTGAACTTAGTAAAATATTCTAACATTGTAATCCATTTAGGGAGAAATCCAGTTTTATACTAGTTTTATTGATGATCTCCTGATTATTTGGAAGGGGAGTATTAGAGTTATAGTGGATTTTGTCCAATATTTGAATGACAATGTGAAGAATCTTAGGTTTACCTATTTGAGCTCCGTGAGGGAGATAGACTATCTTGACCTAAAAATTAGGGGTGATACTCAGAGAGGTGAGATTGAGACTGAGATCTATAGGAAGGAAATATCTGGTGATATCATACTTAGAGCATATTCTAGTCATCCAAGATGTTTAAAAAAGGGGATCCCTAAAGAGCAATTTATGCGCCTTCTGAGGAATTGTACAGACGAAAGTAAGTATTATACACAGGCTAGTAATCTGAAGGAAAGACTGATCTGCAGGGGTTACAATGAAAAAGAACTAACCCAGACCATGGAGGAAGTACAGAATCTGGATAGGAGATTAATTTTAAAAGACAAACAAAGGGGAACAAGAATGGAAAATTATAATACCCTTATTTTTTCTACAAAGTATAGTAAACAATACACTGAAATATGTGATATAGTTCAGAAATACATACCTATATTAAAAAATGTTCCGAAATTAAAGGATGTAGTACATAAAGGGGTAAGATGTGTTTCAAGAAAGGCTGAAACTATTGAGAATACCCTGAAGAGGGATTTTTCAAGAAACACCTCAGCTGCTATCCGACACGTTTCCTGCCGCTACACGACACTTTGTCAGGGATAACAGCAGCTGAATTGCATCCTCCTTTAATAGGCACCAAACACACGTTTATCTTAAAGGGCTAATACATCTAAATAGTGCGTAAAGGAAAATGACCTATAATACAAGATATAGGTAATAATGACAGACTGAATGCCTTGTTTAAATCTCAGCAGGAACATATACAAGTGTGATATAGTAATGTATGGTACATGGCCCGGTACATATGAAAACATCACATATGAAGAAAGATCTAAGTAAATCCAAAATATTTAAACTGTACCTGCAGAATACAGAGGTATTTGTTACATGTAGAACTATTCAAAATGCAATACTTCTGGTCACCCATTAAAGAGAACGGTACTTAACGATTGTAGTAACTTCGTTCTTAATAGTACTACCAATATTTAACCCCACAGAGCGGTTCAAAAGAGAACTTTGGACTCTGTTGGATAGGGGTGTGTACTGTGGGTTTATAACTTCATCCCAAGCAGAATGCTTAATAAATGATAGTCCATCAATACCAGTGTTTAAAGATCTTCCTAAAATACACAAGTGTCTTGAGAATCCCCCGGGTAGACCTATAATTTCAACCATAGGTACTTTAGGGGAGAATTTAGGGAGATGGGTGGATGACTTTCTTTAACCTATCGTTAAACAACCTCCAGGATACCTCAGAGTCACTAAGCAATTACTTAGGAAATTAGATAGTTATGCATGGTACAATGACAATCTGTTTATGACTGTTGATGTATTGTGATTATATTCATGTATTCCTCATGTAGAAGGCTTGAAAGCTCTGAAGGAGATGCTTCTTATTTTTAAAATTTTTGATACAGCATTTATCGAATTTGTTGTGGATATTGTGGAATATCTATTAACCCACAACTATTTCATCTTTGGGGGTATATATTATGTGCAGAAGCAGGGTATGGCAATGGGGGCAAAGTTTGCCCCCTCATATGCTAATCTTGGCTATTTTGAAATTAGTAAAATATTCTCACATTGTAATCCATTTAGGGAAGAAATATCTGGTAATACCATACTTACAGCAGATTCTAGTCATCCAAGATGTGTAAAAAAAGGATCCCTAAAGGCCAATTTATGCGCCTTCGGAGGAATTGAACAGACGAAAGTAAGTATTATACACAGGCTAGTAATCTGAAGGAAAGACTGATCTGCAGGGGTTACAATAAAAAAGAACTAACCCAAACCATGGAGGAAGTCTAGAATATGGATAGGAGATTACTTTTAAAAGACAAACAAAGGGGAACAAGAATGGAGGATTACAATACCCTTACTTTTTCTACAAAGTATAGTAAACAATGCACTGAAATATGTTATATAGTTCAGAAATACATACCTATACTTAAAAATGATCTGAAATTAAAGTATGTAGTAGATAAAGGGGTAAGATGTGTTTCAAGAAATTCTGAAACTATTGAGAATACCCTGAAGAGGGATTTTTCAAGAAAGCCAGTACCAGAGGGTATGATGTGGCATAGGAAAAAGAGTGGCAACTATAGGTGTGGTGGTATACCCTGCAAATATTGTGGTTATATCAGAAAGGGAGATAGGTTTGTTTCCACAGTTACTTATAAAGAGTTTGTGATAACTCAACACCTTAATTGTAACTCTAGATTTGTGATATACCTAATCAAGAGTAAATTTTGTCATAGTCAGTACACAGGTAGGACCACACGTATGCTTAAGGATAGGATTAGGGAGCACCTCCTATCTTTGGAGGCTGATGTACCAAAAACTCCAGTGGCTAGGCATTTCGCAACCCATAGAAGAGGTCAGCTTTTATGATAAAGAAGAATTGGATTATGTTAATTCCCTCTTTGCTTTAGAAGCAATAGACCAAGTACCAAAACTAAATGTAGGTGGAGATATTGGACCTACACTCTTAAAACGGGTAGCCCACTGGGTATCAATGAGATATCCGATGTAAAATTGTTTATTGGTAACTGGAGTTTATTCTGTCCTATGATGAATGTAGATAATAATAGAAATCACAAATGGAAAGAGATTTACTATTAAGCAGAGATATATTGTAACAAGTAGTTGTATAAGTAACTTGAGTTTACTTTGTATATAGTATGAAGGGTCCTTGAGAGCTTGATATTTATTACTAGGTTAAATTTACTCTTTAATTAAGAAATGGGGATTGAGGGAATCTATGTGATATATGAATCTTTTTCATATTTTGGTCAATAGTGGGTAACTCCGTCACACTATATCTATTACTAGGTTCCACATTGTTGGTAGTATTATTAAAGGGACACTGAACCCAATTTTTTTCTTTTGTGATTCAGATAGAGCATGCAATTTTAGGCAACTTTGTAATTTACTCCTATTATCAATTTTTCTTCGTTCTCTTGCTATCTTTATTTAAAAAGAAGGCATCTAAGCTTTTTTTTGTTTCAGACCTCTGGACAGCACTTTGAATTTATCCACCAATCAGGAACAACAACCCAGGTTGTTCACAAAAAATGGGTCGGCATCTAAACTTGCATTCTTGCATTTCAAATAAAGATACCAAAAGAATGAAGAAAATTTGATAATAGGAGTAAATTAGAAAGTTGCTTAAAATTGCATGCTCTATCTGAATCATGAAAGAAAAAAATTGGGTTCAGTGTCCCTTTAAGAACTAAGTTACTACAAACATTAAGTACCGTTCTCTTTAATGGGTGACCAGAAGTATTGTATTTTGTAGGTCTACATGTATCAAATACTTCTGCATGTACAGTTTAAATATTTTGGATTTACTTAGTTCTTTCTTTATATGTGATGTTTTCATATGTACCCTTCCTCCATGTACCATACATTACTATATTACACTGGTTTATGTTCCTGCTGAGATTTAAACAAGGCATTATTACACGTATAGCTTTTATTATAGGTCATTTTCTTTAAGCACTATTTAGATGTATTAGCCCTTTAAGATGAATGTATGTTTGGTGCTTTTTAAAGGAGGATGTAATTAGGCTGCTGTTATCCCCGACAAAGTGCTGTTTAGCGGCAGGAAATGCATCGGATAGCAGCTGAGGTGTGAGGAGTGGTGTAGCACTGAATGTTAAAGGGACAGTCTAGTCCAAAAAAAACTTTCATGATTCAGATAGGGCATGTAATTTTAAACAATTTTCCAATTTACTTTTATCACCAATTTTTCTTTGTTCTCTTGGTATTCTTAGTTGAAAGCTTAACTTAGGAGGTTCATATGCTAATTTCTTAGACCTTGAAGGCCGCCTCTTAAGAATGCATTTTAACAGGTTTTTCACCACTAGAGGGTGTCAGTTCATGTTTTTCATATAGATAACACTGTGCTCGTGCACGTGAAGTTACCTGGGAGCCATAACTGATTGGCTAAACTGCAAGTCTGTCAAAATAACAAATAAAGGGGCAGTCTGCAGAGGCTTAGATACAAGATAATCACAGAGGTAAAAAATATATAAATATAACTGTGTTGGTTATGCAAAACTAGGGAATGGGTAAACAATGGATTATCTATCTTTTAAAACAATAACAATTCTGGTGTAGACTGTCCCTTTAAATTTTGATAATAAAGCTTTGCAAGTTTTATATAGGCAAGTATTCTGGATCGTTATTTACCTCTCTGTTTGGATATCACTATATGGATTGCTCAAGGGGAAAGCCTTGGATCTATTCGGTCCCTGTAGGTCTGCTGTTATCGCACTGACCGGTGTATAGGCGGTCGCCATTGGAGTTGATCGTACTCCCGCGAGTGGGGCCGGCACAGTGAGTAACTGGAAATGTAACTTTGTATTTATTGCTATAATTGCGTACTTCACAAGGATCAGTCAACGCTGCTTTGAAACTTCTATGTTGATACATTATGTTATACCACTTTATACTGTTAACTGAGAAGGTGAAAGTGTGAACACGTCATTACCTGTTTGGCAGCTAAATAGTAAACACACTGCCTGTATACTGAGACTTTTCCTATTACTCAAAATCACTGAATTATTTTTACCACTGACAAACAGCAGGTGCGAACAGATGAAAGTTAATTTCTTCCAGGCACTAACTAATACATTGATACGAGGGGATAGGCTGATGTTACACAATGTCAGAAATTGTATACATTATTCATGTAGATGTTACTATCCCTTTAAATTTCCTGGTCATGTGTTCACCACTCCCTACTTAAGGATCATTTGCCCTCTGATCACTGCTTGGTAATTTGACCACTTAGGATAATCCCTGAGCTTTCCATAAACTGACTACAAACCTAACCTGCTCAAACCGGCATCAGCCTAAAACTGTTGCTTTTCAAGTCCCATAAACGGAGTCAGCCTACCTCTTGAGCCTTCACAATTTCCACAGATTCAGAAACTCCAAAAGAGCCGCTCTCATTACAGCTTGTACAGCATTAGCTCTATTCCCCACTGTTCAGCTCAGTGTGTGACGTCACTCTCAGCCCGGCTTGTTGCAGAGCGGATCCCGGACGTGCATTGCCAAACCTCTTGCCGCTGCCAGTGCAGTCTGGACCGCGGACCTGAATACTCAAACTTTCTGCAGCAGTTGAGCTAACCAGATTCCGGACTCCTAGCCACATTACAGTACAGTGTAAAGTTAACTTGCTATACTTTCTTCATATCTGCAGTTAACATTGTGACTTTAAAAATATGTGATTCCTTATTGAGCTGTAACAATTAAGCATTCTGTGACTACCAGCTCCTTAATGTGTATACTGAACTACTGTGCCACTCTTGTTAGATAGGCTTTCTGTTAATAGCCTGTTCAGACCTCTTACCTCCTGCTTGGGCCTACTTCGTTACTATCTCTCTTAGAAGGGAAATACTGCTAAGAAATACAGCAGTGTCAAGTGTTCCCTGCCTACAGAGGCTAAAGATCCAGGTCTGTTATACATCAGTGCATATACTATTTCTGTAACTTGTATTTAAAACCACATCTAGTTACCATACAAAATTCATTATATATTCCTGAAGTATTCTTAATGACCCCTCCATAGGTCACCCTCAGTCTATGAGCAAACATAGGGTATTTCATCCAACTAAATACCCAAAGTGTGGTGTGAGACTGAGTGGAGAATACATAAAGACACATATATATATATATAACAGGGTATTTATCCCCGTTGTCCTAACACACAAGAAGCATAATATAGAAGTTGCAGTCAGCCTAACTCAGACCCATGTATAAACACAGAATGGGATATTTTTACGGATACTGAAGGACAATGATCTAAAAGTGTTGTTTGTTTGATATATACAGGAACATTTATAGGGATCATATGGGTAGAGGGCCCTGCCGAGAGTTGCACTGTTGTAGTCGGCTCTTATGAAGGCGATCTACAAACAGCTGTGCTCATAGGCTTACATTCTAAGGGGTTCAAGGGGAAAGCAATGGAGTTAGGAAAGTTTAGTGTAGGTTCTTTGCATCCTTGAATAGTAGAGTCTTTAGGGAGTGTTTGAAGCTGTTAAAACTAGGGGAGAGTCTAAGGCAGAATAGATAAATACATACGTAAAGAATACATAAAGACATATATATATATATATAAAACACAGGGTATTTATCCCCGTTGTCCTAACATATTACCAAGCCCTAACAAATTACCCTTATATATATTTAACCCTTCCTCATAGGATGGATATTACTGAACTCACTAACCGTGTGGGGGCTTTATCCCAAAACATGGATTTGATGCTTCAGGGACTTAGGGATCTACAAACAGAAAACCAGGAGCTAAGAAAATATATACGTGAACAAGCAGTCCCCAAGGCTCCTATAGCGGACCTAACAACCCCTGAACCCCAAGTCTGCCCTCCAGAGAAGTTCGCTGGAGACAGGTCACAATTCAGAGACTTTAAGAATGCTTGTATCCTTTTTTTTTTTCTCTTAAACTCCGCACATACCCAACAGAGAAATCTAAAGTTCTAACAGTAATCTCATACCTAAGAGGAGAAGCAAAAAACTGGGCTAATGCCTATTATGAAAATAATGACCCCATATTAAACTCGTTAGATTCATTCTTCACCGCCATGTCATTATTGTACGAAGATCACGATAAGCAAAACACCACAGAGAGTGCTTTAAAAAAATCTGAAGCAAGGACGTCGTGCAGTGGAGGATTACATCACTGAATTCAAGAGATGGGCCCCAGATACCCTCTGGAATGCCCCAGCACTTAGATACCAATTTCGTATTGGACTCTCTGACTCCCTGAAGGATGAGCTTGCTCGAACTGAAATTCCTGAAAATCTTGAGGTTCTGATGACCCTAGCGATCTCTATAGACCGCCGCCTCAGGGAGAGGAAGTATGAAAGAGGGGTGACTGATCATACCTATAAAAGGGTCTTTTGTAACTGCTGCCCCTTCTCTCACAAAATCCCAGGATGAACCAATGGACATTGCTTTCTTAAGAGGGCCACTGAAACCAGAAGAGAAGCTACGGCGCAAGCTGAATAACTTATGCCTTTATTGTGCCGCCAAGGATCATGGCGTAAAGGAGTGCCCTACTCTAAATAAAACTAAGAAGGGTAAGAATACCAACTCTCTTCATAAATCTCTACCCTCAATCCATATGTCCTCACACTTTACTCTCTCTGTTTCCTTACAGTGGCCCCACAACCGAGTTTCCACCCAGGTCGTGATTGACTCAGGAGCTACAAACAACTTCTTCGATTCCACTTTTGTTTTCACTCATAAGATACCTATAATAAAGAAACACATTCCACTTGCCATTCGAGTCGTGGATGGTTCCTTGATAAATTCTGGTCCGATCACACACCACACAACTCCATTAACCATATGTTTTCCTTTAGGTCACACTGAAACCTCCATGTTTGAAATCATACACTCACCTTTATTTCCACTTATTCTGGGTTTGGAATGGTTGAGGAAACACCAACCCACTATCCATTGGCTGAATAGCTCTATATCTTTCAACTCGCCCTACTGTTCTACAAACTGCAATACAACTGTGCTACACCTAGACACACACCAGGTGCCACAACAAATACCGACAATATACTCTGACTTCACTGACGTTTTCAACAAAATACAGGCACAAGTTCTACCACCTCACAGACCATTCGACTGTCCCATTGATTTGATACCAGGCTCAAAGATACCCTTTGGTCACATCTACCCCTTGTCAGAGCCTGAACTTATTCACCTCAAGGAATACTTGGACGAAAACCTGAAAAAAGGTTTCATTTGCCCATCCACGTCACCCGCTGGTGCTGGTATATTCTTCATGAGGAATAAGGATAACAGCCTCAGACCGATCATTGATTATAGGCAGTTAAACAAATGCACCATAAAAAACAGGTATCCCTGTCATCTATTTGGATGACATCCTCATATACTCAGACACTATTGAGAACCACCTAACACATGTAAGAACCATCCTTTCACGTCTTAGACAGAATCATTTATATGCTAAGGCTGAGAAATGCATATTCCATATGGATTCCATCTCCTTTCTTGGTTACAACATATCCCCTTCGGGAATCCAGATGGAGACCAATAAGGTTGATGCAATAACGAACTGGCCTACACCCAGTTCCAAGAAAGACGTACAGAGATTTTTAGGGTTCTCAAACTTCTATAGAAAGTTTATACAGAATTTCTCCAGCATAGTCAAGCCTTTAACGTTTCTGATTAGGAAATCTTTGAAGTTTTACTGGACCCCAGAAGCTAACCAGTCTTTCAACTTTCTTAAGGAACGTTTCATAGCCGCTCCTATTTTACAATTTCCTGATCCCACAAAGCAATATTTCCTTGAGGTAGATGCATCTAACTATGCACTAGGTGCTGTTCTTTCTCAGAAATTCTCAGCTGAACAACCCCTACATGCTATAGCATTTTTCTCCAGGACAATGAATTCGGCCGAATTAAACTATCTGGTGGGCGAAAAGGAACTCCTGGCCATAAAGGCAGCTTTGGAATTCTGGAGGCACCTCCTTGAAGGTGTTAGACATCCAATAATAATTTATACCGACCATCGAAACCTACAGTTCCTTAGAACCAACAAATCCCTATCTGCACGACAGGTGCGGTGGAGTCTTTTCACTAAGTTTGATTTTTTAATCACCTACCGCCCAGCTTCTAAAAATGCCAAGGCAGACGCCCTGTCTAGATGTGGTCCCAAACCTGAACCTAGTACCGTATCCGATACTATCATACCATCACATAGAGTCATTGATCTCACCACTGATAGAACTACTCTGTTCAGAAAACATCAATCGTAGAATTCTGCAACAAACTGTTTAAATCTAACCAAACACCCAAATGGTCTTCTTTACTTGGGTCATAGATTCTATGTCCCAACTACTCTCAGAGATCAGATTCTCCGCGGCGCCCACGATTCACCGCTATCTGGACATCCAGGAGTTCACAAAATGATACATCTCATACAGAGAGATTTTTGGTGGCCAAAATTGGCACAATCTGTCAAAGAATACATACAATCCTGCGCTATTTGCGCCACTTGCAAACCTTCACATAACCTCCCTTATGGTTACTTGCTCTCTCTTCCCGTCGCTGACCGACCTTGGCGATTTATTGCCATGGATTTTATAGTTGAATTACCTCCTTTCAATTACAATACTATATTTGTTATAGTTGACCAATTCTCAAAGATGGCACATTTTTTGCCCTGCCATGGTATACCAAACGCTTCGGAAACTGCTCAACTGTTCTTGAAACACACTGTACGAATCCATGGTCTTCCAGAATCCATCACTACCGACAGAGGTTCCCAGTTTACCTCCAGGTTTTGGTCTCAACTTTGCAAGAGTCTCCATATTGAAAGACATCTAACCTCAGCATATCATCCTCAATCCAATGGACAGATGGAGAGGACTAACCAAACCCTGGAACAGTATCTCCGATGTTACTGCACTTACCAGCAAAATGACTGGTCAACTCTACTACCAACAGCAGAATTCTCTTACAACAACACCGTTAATACCTCAACTAAGTTGACACCATTCTATGTCAATTATGGGTTCCATCCCTCCTATCACCTTCTACAAAGAGACGATTCTACCTCACCTCTGGTAAACGACACTATTAACACCGTCGCTCAAGCCTTTCCTATAATCCAAGAAACATTAAAGACAGCGCAGTCTTACCAAAAATTGTACTACGATCGCAAGAGATCCAAGCCCCCTGACTATAAAGTCGATAACTTCGTTTGGCTTTCCTCTATGCATCTTAGACTACAAATTCCAAGTAGGAAACTTGCAAGTTTGTTCATTGGACCATTCAAGATCAATAAAATCATCAATCCAAATGCTGTCTCCTTGGAACTACCATCCACATACCGTATACATTCCACCTTCCATGTTTCTTTGCTTAAACCATACCACTCCATCAGACCCACGTCTCGAACTACCCCGGGTCCAGTACCTCTGGACAACGACCTTAGTTTTGAGATTGCGGAAGTCCTCGATTACAGGTATCACCATCAGACTCTGCAATACCTGGTCCGCTGGAAAGGCTATGGTCCTGAAGAGGACTCCTGGGAGCCTTTCTCCAATTTATCTGCTCCCAGGCTTGCCTCCTTGTTCCACCGTCGTCACCCGGATAGACCTAGACCCTGACTTTTTTTTTGGGGGGGGAGAGGTCTTGAGGGGGTATACTGTCAGGAATTGTATACATTATTCATGTAGATGTTACTATCCCTTTAAATTTCTTGGTCATGTGTTCACCACTCCCTACTTAAGGATCATTTGCCCTCTGATCACTGCTTGGTAATTTGACCATTTAGGATAATCCCTGAGCTTCCATAAGCTGACTACGAACCTAACCTGCTCAAACCTGCATCAGCCTAAAACTGTTGCTTTTCAAGTCCGATAAACGGAGTCAGCCTACCTCTTGAGCCTTCACAATTTCCAGAGATTCAGAAACTCCAACAGAGCCGCTCTTATTACAGCTTGTACAGCATTAGCTATATTCCCTGCTGTTCAGCTCAGCGTGTGACATCACTCTCAGCCCGGCTCATTGCTGTGAGGAGACAGAGCGGATCCCGGACGTGCATTGCCAAACCTCTTGCCGCTGCCAGTGCGGTCCGGACCGCGGACCTGAATACTTTCTGCAGCAGTTGAGCTAATCGGATTCCGGACTCCTAGCCACATTACGGTACAGTGTAAAGTTAACTTGCTATACTTTCTTCATATCTTCAGTTTACATTGTTACTTTAAAAATATGTGCAGGATTCCTTATTGAGCTGTAACAACGAAGCATTCTGTGACTACCAGCTCCTTAATGTGTATACTGAACTACTGTGCCACTCTTGTTAGATAGCCTTTCCGTTAATAGCCTGTTCAGACCTCTAACCTCCTGCTTGGGCCTACTTCGTTACTATCTCAGAAGGGATGCTAAGTCATCCAGCAGTGTCAAGTGTTCCCCGCCTACAGAGGCTAAAGATCCAGGTCTGTTATACATCAGTGCATATACTATTTCTGTAACTTGTATTTAAAACCACATCTAGTTACCATAAAAAAATCATTATATATTCCTGAAGTATTCTTAATGACCCCTCCATAGGTCACCCTCAGTCAATGAGCAAACATAGGGTATTTCATCCAACTAAATACCCAAAGTGTGGTGTGAGACTGAGTGGAGAATACATAAAGACACATATATATATATAACAAGGTATTTATCCCCGTTGTCCTAACACACAAGAAGCATAATATAGAAGTTGCAGTCAGCCTAACTCAGACCCATGTATAAACACAGAATTGGATATTTTTACGGATACTGAAGGACAATGATCTAAAAGTGTTGTTTGTTTGATATATACAGGAACATTTATAGGGATCATATGGGTAGAGGGCCCTGCCGAGAGTTGTACTGTTGTAGTCGGCTCTTATGAAGGCGATCTACAAACAGCTGTGCTCATAGGCTTACATTCTAAGGGGTTCAAGGGGAAAGCAATGGAGTTAGGAAAGTTTAGTGTAGGTTCTTTGCATCCTTGAATAGTAGAGTCTTTAGGGAGTGTTTGAAGCTGTTAAAACTAGGGGAGAGTCTAAGGCAGGGAGTTCCACAAGATGGGAGCCAGTCTGGAGAAGTCCTGTAAACAGTAATGTGAGGAAGTAACAAGAGAGGAGGAGATTGGGAGCAGAGCAAAGGGGACAGGAAGGAGAGTATCTGGAGACAAGGTCTGAAATGTAGGGGAGTGCAGTGCAGAAGAGGGCTTTCTATGTCAGAGTGAGGATTTTGTGTTTAATCCTGGAGGCAAGAGGAAGCCAGTAAAGGGATTTGCAGAGAAGTGCAGCAGATAAAGAGCGCCGTGTAAGGAAGATGAGCCTGGCAGTGGCATGTATTATGGATTGTAAAGGAGCTAGGCGGCAAATAGGGAGACCAGAGAGGACGGAATTGCAATAGTTGAGGCGGGAAAGGATGACAGAGTGGATTAAAATCTTAGTTGTGTCTTGTGTAAGGAAATGTCTAATTTTAGAGAGGTTTTTAAGGTTGAAGCAGCAGACATTAGCAAAGGACTGAATGTGAGGAGTGAAAGAAAGGTCTGAGTCAAGTGTGACCCCAAGACATTGGGCATGCGGGGTAGGGGTAATGATGGAATTATCAACAGTTATAGAAAATGAGGGGGTGAAGATTTTGGAGGAAGGGGGAAAAAATAAGGAGTTCTGTATTGGAGAGATTTAGCTTAAGGTAGTGAGAGGCTATCGAAGATGAGATATGAGAAAGACAGTTGGTGACATGGGTTATTAAGGAAGGAGGTAGGTCTGGTGCAGATTGATAGATTTGGGTGTAATCGGCATACAAATGGTATTGAAACCCGTGGGACTTTATTAAGGAACCTAATGATGACATGTATATTGAAAAGAGAAGGGGACCAAGAACAGAGCCTTGAGGTACCCCAACAGAAAGTGGTAATGGGGCAGAGGATGCTCCAGAGAAGGCTACACTAAAGGTATGGTTAGATAGATAGGAAGAGAACCACAAGAGAGCTGTGTCGCAAATGCCAAAGGGTTTGGAGCAAAAGAGGGTGGTCAACAGTATCAAAGGCTGAGGAGATCAAGGAGGATAAGCAGAGAGAAGTGGCTTTTGGATTTTGCTGTAAGTAGGTCGTTGGTAACCTTGACAATTGCTGTCTCTGTGGAGTGATAGGGATGAAATCCAGATTGCAGTGGGTCAAGAAGAAAGTTTAGTGTAAGGAAATGGAGCTTTGAGGCAAGAGGGAGTAGGGAAATAGGACAGTAGTTGGATGGGGAGGTTGGATCGAGAGAAGGTTTTTTGAGGATAGGTGTGACCAGTGCATGTTTTAGAGATGAGGGAAATATACCAGTGCTGAGGGAGAGGTTGAAGATGTGTGTGAGTATAGGGGTAAGGGTATAAGATTGGGAGGGGAGTAGCTGTGAGGGGATGGGTTCGAGGGGACAGGTAGGTGGGAGGACAGTATAAGGTCAGAAACTTCTTCCTCAACGGGCAAAAGAGCTAAAGTTATGGCTATTTGGGTTTTGGATGATTGTGAACTTTTGAAGGGATGGGAGATTGGTAGTATGTTGAGAGCTGATTTCATATTTGATGGAGTCAATTTTGTTATTGAAGTGGCTGGCAAAATCTTGAGCTGAGAGAGAAGTTGTATTAGGAGGTGGGGGTGGGCGGAGAAGAGTATTGAACGTGGAAAACAGATGTTTTGGGTTAGAGGAAAGAGTAGAGATGAGAGTAGAGAAGTATTGTTGCTTTAAGGACAGAATAGTAGGAGTTCAAGATGAATTTGTAGAGAAGAAAGTCAGCTGAACTCTGAGATTTTCTCCAGTGTCGCTCAGCAGTATGGGAAAAACTGCGTAGGTACCGTGTCAGAGGAGTATGCCAGGGCTGAGGATGAGAGTGTGGTTTCTGAGCTATGGTAGGTGGGGCCAGATTGTCAATGACCGATGTACGGGTGGAGTTATAGTGGCAGATAGATTGGTCAGGGCAGGAAAAAGGAGGGGATGGAAGAGAGGAGAGGTTCAAGAGAGCTAGAGAGCTGTTGCTGATCTAATGACGTAGTGCTTCTGTGAAGTTTGGTGTGAGGGGTAGAGGGAAAGGGAATTATAGGGAGGGATGTGATGTTGCAAGTGAGGAGATGATGGTCAAAAAGAGGAGTTTTTGAAATTTGAGATAATGCATCGATAGCTGAAAATCAGATTGAGGGAGTGACCATCTTTGTGAGTGGGAGAGTCAGTCCATTGAGACAGACCGAAAGAGAAAGTGAGTTGCAGAAGTTGTTTTGCAGAGGCGGCAGCGGGATTGTCAAGAGGGATGTTGAAGTCACCAAGAATGAGGGCAGCGGTATATGAGGAAAGGAAATAAGGAAGCCAGGCAGCAAAATTATCTAAAAATTGAGTTGAGGAGCCAGGGGGGCGGTATATGACTGCAACACGTACAGAGAGGGGAGAAAATAAATAAATCATGTGTGCTTCAAATGAAGAAAATGTGAGGAAAGAGAAGGGCTGTATTTGTTGAAAGGTGCAACGAGAGCAAAGTAAAATACCAACACCACCTCCTTGTCTATTGCCAGACCTAAGAGTGTGGTTGAAGTGGAGACCCCCATGTGACAGTGCAGCAGTGGATGCTGTGTTTGAAGCAGAGAGCCATGTTTCTTTAAGAGCCAGAAGGTTGAGAGAGTGGGAGATAAAGAGGTCATGGATTAAAGTGAGCGTGTTGCAAACAAAGCAAGAGTTCCAGAGTTCATTCAGTGAATGGGGTGGCGGCTTTAGATGCAAGAGGAATAAGAATAAGGTTACCAGAGTTTTGTTTTTGAAGTCTATTGAAAGGCACACATGGAAGTGCAAGGCTAGGAATTTGCGGGGGACCAGGATTAGGGGAGATGTCACCAGCAGCTAGTATGAGCAAGAGTGACATGAGATGAGATTTGCAGTAATGAGACTGTTTTTGAGATGAAGTGCAAGGGGGAGAGAGAGTCTTTAGGAATGTGTGAAGTTCATAAATACAAAAAGTAAGGTGAGGTTAAGAGAGTTGGGCTAATGAACAGTTCAGGTGGTGAGGGGGAAGGAGTAATAGAATAAAGTAGTTTGTTATAGAGACAAAAGGTAGCAAAAACAGAATTTATGCTTACCTGATAAATTACTTTCTCCAACGGTGTGTCCGGTCCACGGCGTCATCCTTACTTGTGGGATATTCTCTTCCCCAACAGGAAATGGCAAAGAGCCCAGCAAAGCTGGTCACATGATCCCTCCTAGGCTCCGCCTACCCCAGTCATTCGACCGACGGACAGGAGGAAATATGCATAGGAGAAACCATATGATACCGTGGTGACTGTAGTTAGAGAAAATAATTCATCAGACCTGATTAAAAAAACCAGGGCGGGCCGTGGACCGGACACACCGTTGGAGAAAGTAATTTATCAGGTAAGCATAAATTCTGTTTTCTCCAACATAGGTGTGTCCGGTCCACGGCGTCATCCTTACTTGTGGGAACCAATACCAAAGCTTTAGGACACGGATGAAGGGAGGGAGCAAATCAGGTCACCTAAATGGAAGGCACCACGGCTTGCAAAACCTTTCTCCCAAAAATAGCCTCTGAAGAAGCAAAAGTATCAAATTTGTAAAATTTGGCAAAAGTGTGCAGTGAAGACCAAGTCGCTGCCTTACATATCTGGTCAACAGAAGCCTAGTTCTTGAAGGCCCATGTGGAAGCCACAGCCCTAGTGGAATGAGCTGTGATTCTTTCAGGAGGCTGCCGTCCGGCAGTCTCATAAGCCAATCGGATAATGCTTTTAAGCCAAAAAGAAAGAGAGGTAGAAGTTGCTTTTTGACCTCTCCTTTTACCAGAATAAACAACAAACAAAGAAGATGTTTGTCTGAAATCTTTAGTAGCCTCTAAATAGAATTTTAGAGCACGGACTACGTCCAAATTGTGTAACAAACGTTCCTTCTTTGAAACTGGATTCGGACACAAAGAAGGTACAACAATCTCCTGGTTAATATTTTTGTTGGAAACAACTTTCGGAAGAAACCAGGCTTAGTACGCAAAACCACCTTGTCTGCATGGAACACCAGATAAGGAGGAGAACACTGCAGAGCAGATAACTCAGAAACTCTTCTAGCAGAAGAAATTGCAACCAAAAACAAAACTTTCCAAGATAATAACTTAATATCTACGGAATGTAAGGGTTCAAACGGAACACCTTGAAGAACTGAAAGAACTAGATTAAGACTCCAGGGAGGAGTCAAAGGTCTGTAAACAGGCTTGATTCTAACCAGAGCCTGAACAAACGCTTGAACGTCTGGCACAGCTGCCAGCCTTTTGTGAAGTAAAACAGATAAAGCAGAGATCTGTCCCTTCAGAGAACTTGCAGATAATCCTTTCTCCAAACCTTCTTGTAGAAAGGATAGAATCTTAGGAATTTTTATCTTGTTCCATGGGAATCCTTTAGATTCACACCAACAGATATATTTTTTCCATATTTTATGGTATATTTTTCTAGTTACAGGCTTTCTAGCCTGAATAAGAGTATCTATTACAGAATCTGAAAACCCACGCTTTGATAAAATCAAGCGTTCAATCTCCAAGCAGTCAGTTGGAGGGAAACCAGATTCGGATGTTCGAATGGACCTTGAACAAGAAGGTCCTGTCTCAAAGGTAGCTTCCATGGTGGAGCCGATGACATATTCACCAGGTCTGCATACCAAGTCCTGCGTGGCCACGCAGGAGCTATCAAGATCACCGAAGCCCTCTCCTGATTGATCCTGGCTACCAGCCTGGGAATGAGAGGAAACGGTGGGAATACATAAGCTAGGTTGAAGGTCCAAGGTGCTACTAGTGCATCCACTAGAGTCGCCTTGGGATCCCTGGATCTGGACCCGTAACAAGGAACCTTGAAGTTCTGACGAGAGGCCATCAGATCCATGTCTGGAATGCCCCATAATTGAGTTATTTGGGCAAAGATTTCCGGATGGAGTTCCCACTCCCCCGGATGGAAAGTCTGACGACTCAGAAAATCCGCTTCCCAATTTTCCACTCCTGGGATGTGGATTGCAGACAAGTGGCAGGAGTGATCCTCCGCCCATTGAATTATCTTGGTAACTTCCTCCATCGCCAGGGAACTCCTTGTTCCCCCCTGATGGTTGATATATGCAACAGTCGTCATGTTGTCTGATTGAAACCTTATGAATTTGGCCTTTGCTAGATGAGGCCAAGCTTTGAGAGCATTGAATATCGCTCTCAGTTCCAGAATGTTTATCGGGAGAAGAGATTCTTCCCGAGACCATAGACCCTGAGCTTTCAGGGGTTCCCAGACCGCGCCCCAGCCCACCAGACTGGCGTCGGTCGTGACAATGACCCACTCTGGTCTGCGGAAGCTCATTCCCTGCGACAGGTTGTCCAGGATCAGCCACCAACGGAGTGAATCTCTGGTCCTTTGATCTACTTGAATCGTCTGAGACAAGTCTGTATAATCCCCATTCCACTGTCTGAGCATGCACAGTTGTAATGGTCTTAGATGAATTCGCGCAAAAGGAACTATGTCCATTGCTGCAACCATCAATCCTATTACTTCCATGCACTGCGCTATGGAAGGATGAAGAACAGAATGAAGTACTTGACAAGAGCTTAGAAGTTTTGATTTTCTGACCTCTGTCAGAAAAATCCTCATTTCTAAGGAATCTATTATTGTTCCCAAGAAGGGAACTCTTGTTGACGGGGACAGAGAACTTTTTTCTATGTTCACTTTCCATCCGTGAGATCTGAGAAAGGCTAGAACGATGTCCTTATGAGCCTTTGCTTTTGACAGAGACGACGCTTGAATCAGGATGTCGTCCAAGTAAGGTACTACTGCAATGCCCCTTGGTCTTAGAACCGCTAGAAGGGACCCTAGTACCTTTGTGAAAATTCTCGGAGCAGTGGCTAATCCGAATGGAAGTGCCACAAACTGGTAATGCTTGTCCAGAAAAGCGAACCTTAGGAACTGATGATGTTCCTTGTGGATAGGAATATGTAGGTACGCATCCTTTAAATCCACCGTGGTCATAAATTGACCTTCCTGGATGGTAGGAAGGATCGTTCGAATGGTTTCCATTTTGAACGATGGAACCCTGAGAAATTTGTTTAGGATCTTGAGATCTAAAATTGGTCTGAATGTTCCCTCTTTTTTGGGAACTATGAACAGGTTGGAGTAAAACCCTATCCCTTGTTCTCCTATTGGAACTGGATGAATTACACCCATCTTTAACAGGTCTTCTACACAATGTAAGAATGCCTGTCTTTTTATTTGGTTTGAAGATAATTGAGACCTGTGGAACTTTCCCCTTGGGGGTAGTTCCTTGAATTCCAGGAGATAACCCTGAGAAACTATTTCTAGTGCCCAAGGATCCTGAACATCTCTTGCCCAAGCCTGAGCAAAGAGAGAAAGTCTGCCCCCCACCAGATCCGGTCCCGGATCGGGGGCCATCCCTTCATGCTGTTTTGGTAGCAGTGGCAGGCTTCTTGGCCTGCTTACCCTTGTTCCAGCCTTGCATCGGTCTCCAGGCTGGTTTGGGTTGAGAAGTATTACCCTCTTGCTTAGAGGATGTAGAATTAGAGGCTGGTCCGTTTCTGCGAAAGGGACGAAAATTAGGCTTATTTTTAGCCTTAAAGGACCTATCCTGAGGAAGGGCGTGGCCCTTTCCCCCAGTGATGTCTGAAATAATCTCTTTCAAATCAGGACCAAACAGTGTTTTACCCTTGAAAGGGATGTTAAGCAATTTTGTCTTGGAAGACACATCCGCTGACCAAGACTTTAGCCAAAGCGCTCTGCGCGCCACGATAGCAAACCCTGAATTTTTCGCCGCTAATCTAGCTAATTGCAAAGCGGCATCTAAAATAAAAGAGTTAGCCAATTTAAGTGCTTGAACTCTGTCCATAACCTCCTCATATGAAGATTCTTTATTGAGCGACTTTTCTAGTTCTTCGAACCAGAAACACGCTGCTGTAGTGACAGGAACAATGCATGAAATTGGTTGTAGAAGGTAACCTTGCTGAACAAACATCTTTTTAAGCAAACCCTCTAATTTTTTATCCATAGGATCTTTGAAAGCACAACTATCTTCTATAGGAATAGTAGTGCGTTTGTTTAGAGTTGAAACCGCCCCCTCGACCTTGGGGACTGTCTGCCATAAGTCCTTTCTGGGGTCGACTATAGGAAATAATTTCTTAAATATAGGGGGAGGAACAAAAGGTATGCCGGGCCTTTCCCACTCCTTATTTACTATGTCCGCCACCCGCTTGGGTATAGGAAAAGCATCGGGGGGCACCGGAACCTCTAGGAACTTGTCCATCTTACATAATTTCTCTGGAATGACCAAATTGTCACAATCATCCAGAGTAGATAATACCTCCTTAAGCAGTGCGCGGAGATGTTCTAGTTTAAATTTAAATGTTACAACATCAGGTTCAGCTTGTTGAGAAATTTTTCCTGAATCTGAAATTTCTCCCTCAGACAAAACCTCCCTCCTGGCCCCTTCAGATTGGTGTGAGGGTATGTCAGAACAGTTATCATCAGCGTCCTCTTGCTCTTCAGTGTTTAAAACAGAGCAATCGCGCTTTCTCTGATAAGTAGGCATTTTGGATAAAATGTTAGCAATAGAATTATCCATTACAGCCGTTAATTGTTGCATGGTAATAAGTATTGGCGCACTAGATGTACTAGGGGCCTCTTGTGTGGGCAAAACTGGTGTAGACACAGAAGGGGATGATGCAGTACCATGCTTACTCCCCTCATTTGAGGAATCATTTTGGGCAATATCATTATCTGTGGCATCATTGTCCCTACTTTTTTTGGACACTATGGGGCCCATTTATCAAAGGGCTTGCGGACCTGATCCGACACTGCGGATCAGGTCCGCAAGACCTCGCTAAATGCGGAGAGCAATACGCTCTCCACATTTAACATTGCACCAGCAGCTCACAAGAGCTGCTGGTGCAACGCCGCCCCCTGCTGACTCGCGGCCAATCGGCCGCCAGCAGGGAGCTGTCAATCAACCCGATCGTATTCGATCGGGTTGATTTCCGGTGATTCCTGTCCGCCTGCTCAGAGCAGGCGGACAGGGTTATGGAGCAGCAGTCTTTAGACCGCTGCTTCATAACTTGTGTTTCTGGCGAGTCTGAAGACTCGCCAGAAACACAGCCCTTCAAGCTCCGTACGGAGCTTGATAAATGGGCCTGCTTGTCACAATCATCACATATATTTAAATGGGGAGAAACCTTGGCTTTCATACATATAGAACATCGCTTATCTGATGGTTCAGACATGTTAAACAGGCTTAAACTTGTCAACAAAGCACAAAAAACGTTTTAAAATAAAACCGTTACTGTCACTTTAAATTTTAAACTGAACACACTTTATTACTGAATATGTGAAAAAGTATGAAGGAATTGTTAAAAATTCACCAAATTTTCACCACAGTGTCATAACGCCTTAAAAGTATTGCACACCAAATTTGAAAGCTTTAACCCTTAAAATAACGGAACCGGAGCCGTTTTTACATTTAACCCCTATACAGTCCCAGGTATCTGCTTTGCTGAGACCCAACCAAGCCCAGAGGGGAATACGATACCAAATGACGCCTTCTATAAGCTTTTTCAGTGGTTCTTAGCTCCTCACACATGCATCTGCATGCCTTGCTCTCCAAAAACAACTGCGCATCAGTGGCGCGAAAATGAGGCTCTGCCTATGACTAGAAAAGGCCCCCATCTGAAAAAGGTGTCCAATACAGTGCCTGCCGTTTTTTTAAAACAATCCCCAAGATTATAATAACTATTAAGAGTTATAATCTGTCAAATATGCTAGTAAAGTAATCGTCTTAGCCCAGAAAAATGTCTACCAGTTTTTTAAGCCCTTATGAAGCCCTTTATTCTTTTACTTAAACTAAGAAAATGGCTTACCGGTCCCCATAGGGAAAATGACAGCCTTCCAGCATTACAAAGTCTTGTTAGAAATGTGGCCAGTCATACCTCAAGCAGAAAAGTCTGCCAACTGTTTCCCCCAACTGAAGTTACTTCATCTCAACAGTCCTGTGTGGAAACAGCAATCGATTTTAGTAACGTTTGCTAAAATCATCTTCCTCTTACAAACAGAAATCTTCATCTCTTTTCTGTTTCAGAGTAAATAGTACATACCAGCACTATTTTAAAATAACAAACACTTGATTGAAGGATAAAAACTACATTTAAACACCAAAAAACTCTTAACCATCTCCGTGGAGATGTTGCCTGTGCAACGGCAAAGAGAATGACTGGGGTAGGCGGAGCCTAGGAGGGATCATGTGACCAGCTTTGCTGGGCTCTTTGCCATTTCCTGTTGGGGAAGAGAATATCCCACAAGTAAGGATGACGCCGTGGACCGGACACACCTATGTTGGAGAAAAGGAATGTGAAGATATTGAGCATTATTACAAACTAAGCAAACAGTGGATAAAACACAGTGTTACAAAAGAACTTGCCTTATCCCTTGTCCAATCATTATTCAATTCTTGTATAATTCTTTGTGCAATTGTTAATACCTCACTTTTAAATGTTCACTTAAAGGGATAGGAACCCCCAAAATGTTCTTTTATGATTTGGATTGAACATACAATTTTAAACAACTTTCCAATTTACTTCTATTATCAAATTTGCTTTATTATCTTGTTATCCTTTGCTGAAAGAACAGCATTGCACTACTGGCAGTTAGCTGAACACATCTATTTAGCCAATCACAAGAGACAAATGTGTGCAGGCACCAATCAGCAGTTGGCTTCCACTAGTGTAGGATATGTGCGTATTCTTTTTCAACAAGGAATACAAAGAGAATGAAGCACATTTGAAAATAGAGGTCAATTTAAAAGTATCTTAAATCATGCAAGTTTAATTTTGACTTTCTTGTCCCTTTAAGAGATGTGAACAAATGTTACAATAGTGCTATCTAAACCTGCAATGCTAGCCCCTTGTAATGCTTCCCCATAGCAGTGTTAAATCTATAGGCCAGAGCATTCAGCTGATTGCTATAAATTAGTTAGTTACATGATCAAAGACAGTCAAAAGGCCAATTGGGAAAATTTGATTCAGGGTGACATAAGTTAAGAAAACATACAATAGAATTTGGAGGAGGCTGGGGTTATACCATTAGTGGAATTATAAATTTAGGAAAGTATTGACAATGTTTGAACATCACATAGATAAAGACAAGATATCAGCAGAGTAAATACATAACATTTCACAGACTACAGACACATACCAAAAGAGTGACTTTGAGTACTCGGAACACGGAAAACAGGGATTTTGGCAGCAGATGAATGCAGGGACACAATTCACATACCAAAAGAGAGACTTGAGTACAGTTAACACAGAAACCAGAGATTTGGACAGCAGATGAATGCAGGGACACAATTCACATACCGAAAGTGAGACTTTGAGTAAACAGAAAACAGAGATTTAATAGGGTTAGTCCCTGGAAATCCTATGAATGGAGCTCTCGCTCCTTGTGTGGGCAAGCTGCCTAGTTTAAGTGGGGTATTAGGTCACACATGATATTGGTAGGACTGCCAGATCCTTCACGCAACGGCTAGTGCCTTGTTCATGTGACCCGTGCGTCTGGATGTGTGACATTTAATTTCAAATGATGGTAAGCCTGTCAGTGACAGCAATCGCTAGAATTGTTAATAGAAATTATAAAAACAGCAAACAGACTTATTTCTGAATAGGAGTTTACCCTATTATCTTATGTCAGTGACGTTTCTAGGGAAACATGGCTACTTGTTGGCTGTCCTACGGCAACCCAAGGGTTAAATACCTTCCCACCGCAGGAAACAGACTTTTTGGCTGGCGCTCCATTTATCCCCAGTCCCGGATCCCGTGCCGCATGACCAGTAACTCGTATTGCGACAGATCACTGGGAGGAGCCTGTACATGTCCACTTGCATGTTGAGGCCGGTTTGTTATTTGTCCATTAACTTGTCTAGGAGGCGGCAGGGGTTTAAAAGTGATTCCTTGTGGGACTTAGTGTTTTGTCCCCACGCTGTAGACAGCGCACTGTTTTTTCCCTATACAAGAGAGTGCTCCTTCAGTGATGGGGCGCATTGTCTTTTCTTTCCTGGATTCATCTGCACAGGCTGTGTGGGATCAGTGTCAGAGATTTAGATAAGATAACGTACAAGTATGGGAGTGAGTTAATAGCTCAACAGACTATACTCTCTCTGCTACCCTACAGGTTAACCCCTGATTTTAATTGCCCTATAATATTATAAAATCCTATATAGTTAGAGGGTGTATTGATTGCTCCAAACAGTATATTTTGCATGTTATAAACACAAAAGAAGGCGCTCCAATGGCACAGTATCATTAGGATCATGTGTCCCCTCTCACAGCAACCATCTCCATGAAAAGATACTCACAAATGAAGAGCACTTATCTCAAAGAGAAAATAAAACGATCTGGGAAGCTTCCCAGTTAGCTCACCACCGTTCACAATTTATGTGATTCTCCTGGTGAATAGTCACTATTACACGTGTCAAGTGAAGTGTAACATACTTGAATCAGAATAAAAGTGGTAAAAACACTTTTCAACAACAGCTTCAGGGTGATTTTATTAAAAGCATATGCTAGCTTATTTAAAAACAATTCCAAACTCATTTCACAGTATAGTATTACTGCTTCCTCAAGTGACAAATATTCTAAACAAACATATGATATATATATATATATATATATATATATATATATGCTCAAAAAACAAAGTATTGCAGTATGCAGTGATACCTTTTTTATTGGACTAACATAATATTTAAAAGACAAGCTTTCAAGAGTTTTACTCTCTTCCTCAGGTCTAAAGCAACACTGATCATTCTGATATAGATACACATCACATACAACAATTGGAAGGGAGGAAGGGGGGTGAGAGGGGGGTCATAAAAGCAGAGAATGTGTCTGAAGGAGAAAATAGCTGAGAATAGCCAGAAAGAATAAATAAACAGAGGAGAGTAAATAGGCCAGATGAGAGGAAAAATAAAAAGGAAAAAGAAACCAATATAGGAAAAAAACTCTCGAAAGCTTGTCTTTTAAATATTATGTTAGTCCAATAAAAAAGGTATCACTGCATACTGCAATACTTTGTTTTTTGAGCATCTATCTACTGGACTAACACGGCTACTCCAATCTTCACTACTATGACAGATACCGTATTCAGCCGCATAAAGAAGCAAATGATCAAACTGATTAGAAGAGAAACACAAATTAACAGTGACATATATTTTCTTACAAGTTGTAAGAAAATGTATCTAATCCCTAATGGACTTCGAATTAAGAACCCACTTTCTACTACCCACAACTCACCATATGCTGAGAATCTCTGCAGACAGACTAGTGAGAAACTGCGCAACAACCTAATTCACCAACTATATGACAGAAAACAAAAAATACTCTGTCATAAGCAGTCCTTATTTCAAGATCTTAAACAGGTTACACCTGAAACCAAAGCAATGGAATTAGAAATGGATTACTTCTACAGGAAACAACAACATAATCTCATCAGGAAAAAGAATAAGAAACTGGCTGAGCTCAAACAGCACAAAGAAAGCCCTAATGAAAGATCAACTGATTGCTCCATTGAAAAACAGCTTACTCCAACCAGAACTACCAATGACCCAAACCAAACTGAGCCTGCTAACTACCAAAAACAATTCACGGACAATACTGGGATTGTAAACCTCTCTAATCATCACCCTTCAATACCTGAAAAATCAGTCTTATCCAAGGGGCTAACATTCTGTCCTAACACAAATCTTGATCACATACAGTTATATTCAGACTTGGAAGACTTTTTCAGAAGATTGAGACTTAAGGAATTCTTTTATGCCAAAAAAAACACGACTCTCAAACAGGATAATAATGGTAGGAAAAAGAACAAAGATTTTACACCGACAGCAGGACGTAACATCAAATTGGACAGTTACATTGAAAGTTTTCGCCTGAGAGTGGCATCCCTAGTCACCACACAAGAGAAAAAAATCGCTTACAACCTCTCACATATGGAAAGAAATGCCTTGAAAAACTTGATGATGAATAATAATAACATCATCATCAAGCCGGCGAACAAGGGTGGATCAGTAGTTATCATGAATACTCAGGACTACACTACAGAAGGTTACAGACAGTTGTCTGATGTAAACTACTACAAAAAACTGGACACGGACCCCACCAAGGAATATTCAGCTAAACTCACAAAACTTATCAAAACATTTCCTAAACACATACAGCAAGAATTAGAAAATCTGGTACCTTCCAATCCTCAGATGGGTACCTTCTACATGCTACCCAAAATCCACAAGCCAGGAAACCCAGGACGCCCCATTATAACAGGTATGGGAACACTTACTGAACAAATATCTGGCCTAATAGAAAACATTCTTAAGCCTCTTGTTATTAAGACTGATAGCTTTATACAGGACACTACAGACTTCCTTAACAAACTTAACCAGATAAATGAACTACTTAGAAACACTATACTAGTTACTATGGATGTGGAATCCTTATACAGCAACATCTCGCATAAGGATGGTATTGAGGCCTGCAGTAAATTTCTCTCATCCCACCAAACAACACACAAATATGATAGTGCAACTATTGCCCAGCTTATAGAATTCATACTCACACACAACTATTTCAGTTTTAACAACAATTACTACCTACAAATGACAGGGACAGCGATGGGCACAAAAATGTCACCCCAATACGCCAATCTTTTCATGGCGTACCTAGAATACAGCCCCACAAACCGTATACATATTATCATTACATTGATGATATTTTCATAATATGGACAGAAGGAGAAGAAAGCCTCTTAGATTTCCACAAATCATTTAATTAATTTCACCCGTCAATAAACCTTAAAATGGACTTTTCAAATCATAGTGTGAACTTCTTGGACTGCTCAATAACTGTCACCAATGGCATCCTTCATTCATCTATATACAGAAAACCCACAGACAGGTACAGCTACCTCCACAATTCCAGCTTCCATCCCAATCACACCAAACAAGGTATCATCTACAGCCAAGCTATCAGATATCACCGCATTTGCTCTGACACAAAAGACAGAGATCACCACCTGAGTACACTGTCAGAGTCATTTAGGCAAAAGGGCTACAAGGAAAGGACAATATCTAAAAAAATCAAATCTGCCCTAAAAACACCACGGGAAAGACTCCTACAATACAAAGAAAAGGAAAACAAAACAAGAACCCCTCTAGTAGTCACTTACAACCCTACTCTGGAAGGAGTGCGCAAAATTATTAAAAAGCTACAACCACTAATTTCAGAGGACCCCACACTCAAAAAAATATTTCCTGAACCCCCCATACTAGCATTCAAACAACCGCCTAACCTGAGACAGAGATTGGTCCGCAGCAAATTAACCACAGAACAGAAGCATACACAGAATGGCACTGCACGATGCAACAAATCACTCTGCAAACTGTGTCAACATATATGTGACAACAACACAGCCAGACACAACAACGCGTCATACAATATTAAGGGATCCTATTCGTGCTCATCTACTAATGTGGTGTACATGATACAGTGTACAGCGTGTGACAGAGGTTGCTACATTGGAGAAACTGGCCTAAAGCTGCATCTCAGAATGAATCTACACAGACACTCGATCAAAAACCACAAGGAAAATGAATATTGTACCCCTGTTGGTCATCACTTCACCCAGGCTGGTCACTCCATCCTTAACCTCAGGATTAAAATTCTTAAAGGGAATTTCAAAGACTCTCATGAACGAAAGACGTTTGAGATGAAAATGATCACACATTTCAATACCAGAAATGAAGGACTTAATGTAGACTCTGGCTTTCTCACACACTACCATAACTTTCTATAATCTCTCATCTTATTGTCCTATATTGGTTTCTTTTTCCTTTTTGTTTTTCCTCTCATCTGGCCTATTTACTCTCCTCTATTTATTCTTTCTGGCTATTCTCAGCTATTTTCTCCTTCAGACACATTCTCTGCTTTTATGACCCCCCTCTCACCCCCCTTCCTCCCTTCCAATTGTTGTATGTGATGTGTATCTATATCAGAATGATCAGTATTGCTTTAGACCTGAGGAAGAGAGGAAAACTCTCGAAAGCTTGTCTTTTAAATATTATGTTAGTCCAATAAAAAAGGTATCACTGCATACTGCAATACTTTGTTTTTTGAGCATCTATCTACTGGACTAACACGGCTACTCCAATCTTCACTATATATATATATACATACACACACAAATCGTAATTGGCCTTTGCTTCCGTAATTAGCCTAATACACAAACAAAGCGTATGATTAAACATAATTAAATTGTCATACCTTTCTTACCACCATGGAGTTGATCATAAAAAGTTTGTTGGGATTCCACAGCGTGATTCGTCATATTGTGACTTTTTGGCGCGCTACTCTTTTACAAAATAGAGTCTTCCCATAGGTTGTTCCCAAAACCAATCAGCGGGAACCAGGACCCTGATGATTTTTACGTCAAGGCCATTCTGATCGCTCGTGAATGAAAATGACTATAAGTGAAAAGATAATATTATTCATATTTATTATCCTCTACAAACACGTATAAATCCCTTAATAAGGCTTCCTTAATTAAAAAGAGCAGCTGCAACTCATGGGATAAGAAAGGTAAAACAGCACATACAATAAATATGAAAGCGACAATTATAGAGCCATTATCTCAGGATCCAAGTTCAGTCCATCTTGGATCTGTTGGATTTTTATATCACAGGGATCTAATAGATTATGATCTAATCCTTCATGGTTAAAAATGGTTATATAAGAAACTGCGCCTGGAATCTGATCTTAAAGCTCCTTCACAGGTAATCTTCCCTATAATTACCGTATATAATTACAAAGTGATAAAACAATATGGAGTAAAGGAGCGCTGTAAGCTAAATAAGATAGTCTGGAGACCTCTATACAATTTAACAAAAATACATTTATTTAAAACATGATAAAATATATAATGCAATGGTATATGTTAGGGACGTCTCCCTGGATTTAAAATAAACAATGCTGTGTTATATAAAAACAATACAATATTGAGCGTTTTGGATGATCTTTCTAAATAATTCCACCTTTCTAATTTTATTATCCTTATTCCACCTTAATAATTTGTTGCGTCTTGATAAAGCCCACTGGCGAAACGCGTAGACGTTCTCTACACTACAAAGAACTGGACACCCATTAAACTTACCCCACTTTGAAAGAAGCAGAGGGAAAGAAAGTTTAAAACAAACGGCCGTTTGTGAATCCAAGTCCGAGTTCTCACACACGCGCTGGAGGCGTGCATCGCGAGTACCTGTCTCAGGAGGCTGCCCGGGAAACACAGAACCCAAATTGCAGGGGTAAAAGTTGCTTCAAGCCGGCAGCATAAAAGAAACCCATACACGCAGGAGCGTGGTACAGGTTTCGATACCAAAGAGCGTGGTCCAAGTTTTGTTACCAAAGAAACTTGCTTTATGCAAAGAGGAAAGGCAGAAAACATATACCGGTAAGAAACACCTTGATTCCATCAGACACAGATGTGTCAGATAACCCGGTAAGCCCATCCTTATACATAAATAGAACTATCCATATTACAGCCAAGTCTACAAGTTATAGAAAACATCAAATGACAATGTAAAGACAAGTGAATTACATAATTACAATTTATTGAATTATGAAGAGAGACATTGTTACTTTTTGATTGAAAATAGCAATACTGAGAAAAAAGCCACTACGACTGCGGCAACAAATTATTAAGGTGGAATAAGGATAATAAAATTAGAAAGGTGGAATTATTTAGAAAGATCATCCAAAATGCTCAATATTGTATTGTTTTTATATAACACAGCATTGTTTATTTTAAATCCAGGGAGACGTCCCTAACATATACCATTGCATTACATATTTTATCATGTTTTAAATAAATGTATTTTTGTTAAATTGTATAGAGGTCTCCAGACTATCTTATTTAGCTTACAGCGCTCCTTTACTCCATATTGTTTTATCACTTTCTAATCCTTCATGGGGCAGGTTCTTACCTTGAAAGATTTCGGGAAGCCGGGAAAGAATTCAGCTTTCTTACACTGCATAGAGGATCTAGTATCTTTGTGAGTTTTTGTCCTGTGTCTCTGGGGGCGGGGGTCTGTTTTAACCCTTTTTTTTAACCCTCTTGTTTTCAATGAGGAATGTTGCTAGACCCCATTACTGTAGTAGACTACAGAGGATCGCAAGGGCAAAATACTTGGAAAATATATTGGTTCAGGCGCCATCTTCTTTAACGCTTTACCCACAGAGATGTTTTCTTTGATATCTTCGGACGCATGTCTCTGTGGATCCTTATTGATTATTTCAGCATGTGTATCTATCTCACTGATCAATGTAGGGCAGAATTTCAGGTTGTCTGCTATCTACTTCATTCCACTCCTCGTCCCTCAGGGGCCTACTCAATGGTGGTAGTAGGTTTTATGGTGACAGCTTCAGAATCTTCATTTAGATCTCCTCAATTATGTATACTAAAACAATGGTATGGAGATAGTTTTCGACCTGTCTCAGGTAGTATCTCTGGAACCAGAAATAACTGAGTCTTTTTCATGCTGGCTGTCTAAGGAGCTTGTTTTTCCACAGCATGCGTTTTCTTTCCTTTTCTCACCAGATGAAAATCTATCAGGATGGGGTGTTGTGTGAAGTCCCCTGTCAATTCAGGGTTCCTAACGCCCAGAGGAATATCACGTTATGAGTGTGGATAATCAAATAGCTAATTTTTTGAAGCAGACTGACGCTGCACCCCAGGGAATAATCCTTTTTCGGGAGGTGTTTTGTGAGATCTTCCGCAGGCGGGGGTGTCTGGAGGTTGATCTGATGTATTACGTCTCTATGCCAATCTGCTTAGATACGGGTCAAGAGATCCTAAAGCGGTGTTGGTGGACACTTTAGCAGTTGCTTGGCTCTTTGATCTGGTGGTGTATCTTTCTCCTATGTTTGTTCTGTTTCTTCTAGTTATTGCTTGATTAAAGCAGGCGGGAAGTCTAGAGTTCCTCCTGCGTGGCCATGCAGCATTTGGTATACAGACCTTGTGAGTGTGTTGTTTTTTTCCTACATGGCGGTCCATTGCAACTGGACATTCCAGTCTAGGGTCCTTTCTTCTATCAGGACCTAGTTTCTTGATAATTTACTACTTGGAGATGGATCGCTTAGTCCTGTCTTAATGAGGACTTCTGAGGCGGTGCTTGATTCAGCCTAGAAGGCCTGTTTTCAGACATACTTCCCACATGGTGTGGAAGGCTTCTGTCTTGTTGTGGGGACCGTGGGTTACCTTGGTTTAAGGGAAAGCCTACAAAAATCCTTCATTTTCTTCTGGATGGTTTAGAGAAGGGTCTGTTGGCTAGTTTTCTTAGAGGTCTGACTTCTGTTCTTCAACTGCCTCTGTTTGAGCATATGTTTTCTATAGTACTAGGTACTATCTTGGAAGGTGTGACTTTGGTTATTCTTTCCTCTTCTTGTAGAGCGTTGAATTGTCTACCATTCAATGTTTCTGCCTTATCTAGTGTCTTCTTGGGATATGCTATATGGTGGCCTAGGATGAATTTTTCCTAAGTTGTCTCTACGCTCTTTAGTAATCTTAAAGTTGTTGTTTTGTTTCTTTGCCACAATCCTTCCTCTAGGATAAGACTGATGCTTAATCTGGACGTGGTTAGATCCTTGAGGCCTATTCTCATATTTACCAATGAGTTTTGTCGATCCTCTCCCTTGTTTATCTTGTCTCCGGGTAAATGCAGGGGTCAAGAAGCTACAGCTGTTTGCTGCACATGGCATATTCAGCAGCGTACCAGCAGCTTCCATCACAGATTATAGTACTTTTTTCTTATGTGGTGTATTTTTCCTGGGCCTACAAAAATGAGACTTCAGTTGAACAGATATAGCTGTAGGTTTTTTTAGTTCTCCTTACATACTTACATGAAATTTTCACCGATTCAATGTTTTTGCCTTAACAGAGGCATCCTTTGGGAGAAAAGTTCTTCTAGTGCTGGTGCCTCGTATTAGGACTGCCTTCCCTATTCATTTTGTGTCCTCCACAGCTTGGGTATTCAACAGAAGTGAGTACACCCCAGTGCAATATCACTTAAATGTCAAAATTGTATAACCTAACAGAAACTGCATTACGTCTAAGTTTTACAGTAGGGTATTTGCTCTTATGTAAAATTAAAAACTAACAGTTTAGATTTACTATATTAAAAATACTGGCCCCAAAGCAGGAAATCAATGCAACAAAAGTCAGTGCACCTTTCATTACTGAGATTCAAATCTTTTATTTTATTTTTATTTTTTTCAATACTTTGCATGTCCACCTTTATTTTTGATGACAGACTCAGTCCTCCTTGGCATGGAGGAAACCAGTGTCGTACAAATTTCTGGAGATAACGTTTTTCAGCTGCTCTTTGCTGGACGGGTTGTGTTGCTCTACCATTCTCTTTAAAATACCCCAAAGGTGTTCTACTGGATTCAAGTCAGGTGACATACTTGGCCAGGTCATAGTTTTCACTTGTTTCTCCTTTATTGATTTTGGCAGTGTGCGTTGGATCGTTATCATGCTGGAATGTTCGTCCTCTGCCAAACTTCTGGAAACTGGGAGTCATCTTGTCAGACAGTATTTTGGTATATTGCAGGCATTCATGGTGCCATCTATAAATGTAATCTCCCCAATACCTTTTGCAGTCATGCAGCCCCATATCGTCACACTACCACCTCCATGAGTCACTGTTGGGACTATGCATTCACTGTAATAATCCGACCAGGTTCACACCAAACATGCTGCACCCTATCTGAGCCGAAAAATTGTATCTTGGTCTTAACAAATAATGTGCTTCCAGTATTCATCAGGCTTTTCATGTTTTTTAGCAAAGTTTAATCTTGCAGTTTTGTGCCGAAGATCAAGCAAGGGATTTTTCCTTGGATGCTGTCCATAGAAGTTGCAATGTCCTTAGCACTGTCTGAGCTGTCACAGAAACTACAATTTCTATTGATAATCCCTGAGCCAAATCTGAAGCACTTGCCTTGATGCAAATCTGAAGCACTTGCCTGTTGCCTGTTTTTCAGAGCTAGATTGTGCAAGTAGCGCACTGTCTGTGGTGTCATTTTAGGAGGACAGCCACTGTGGCTGTTATTTTTGGCACTGTGTATTGATCTATAACTCCTGATTACTGCTGATTACTGCTGCAACTGCGTTTGACTGATTTTTAGTTGGTCACCAATCTTCCTGTATCATTTTCCATCTTTATGAAGTCTCACAATCATATTTTTTAATTCATCTGGCAATTCTTTTTCATGTGAAGGCATGATGCAAACTTGCAGATAGACACAGCCCATTGTTCTGGTAACTATGCTCATGCAATTAAGCTAATTGTAAATCATAGGTGTACTCAATTTCGTTTCAGTGATCTAACTTGTGTGTCATTGACCACAGGTGTATTCACTTTTTGTCAGGGTGTCAGGAATCAGACTGAGATGAGAAGTGCAAAAATAATCACACCTGTATTAATAACAAAGAAATAATAAAAAGTCCACAAGTCAAATAACAAGCCAGGAGTCAAAGCCAGAGCTGGTAGTCAGACGAGCCGAGTCAGGAGCCAAAGCGAGTACTCAGACGAGCCGAGTCAGGAACCAGGAGGGACGTCAGACAGCCAGGTAATACACAGGAACTCACAAATAGGTCTGAGACAAACATCTGAATGATGAGCCTCAAGCGTGGGTGAGTGTATGAGGATATCATCTAAGTACACCACAACAAACTGTTGCAACATATCTCGTAGGACATCATTAAAAATTCCTGGAAAACAGCTGGAGCATTACATAGGTCAAAGGGCATTACAAGATACTCATAATGCCCGCTCCTGGTGTTAAATGCTGTTTTCCATTCGTGGCCCTCCTTAATCCTAACGAGATTGTATGCTCCTTTCAAATCAAGTTTTAGAAAAACTTTAGCTCCCTTGAGGCGGTAAAAGAGTTTCGTAATGAGCGGAATAGGGTAAGCATTCTTAATGGTAAGACGATTAAGACCCCTATAATCAATGCATGGTCTTAACTCGCCACCCTTTTTCTTCACGAAGAAGAAGCCAGCCCCTGCAGGAGAGCAGGATTTGCGGATGATCCCCCGCGACAGAGCATCGGCAACATACTCCGCAACAGACAGAGTCTAAACCCGGCCCCGAGGAGGAATGGCTCCGGGTTGCAGGTCTATTGCACAATCGTAAGACCGGTGAGGAGGCAACGTACCGGCACGCACCTTGTCAAAAACGTCTACGAACTCTTGGTACTCCTCTGGCAATTGAGATACCAAAGAATTGCACCAAATTTCGGACCTGCGCCAGTCAAGACTGGGATTGTGCTTTTGGAGCCAGGGATAACCCAGAACAACCGAAAAATGCAGAGAGTTTATCACCTGGGTTTCAAAATGGAGAGCCCCAACAGCCATTGATAACGGACCATTAATAGCCAGCCATTAATAACAAAGAAATAATAAAAAGTCCACAAGTCAAATGACAAGCCAGGAGTCAAAGCCAGAGCTGGTAGTCAGACGAGCCGAGTCACGAGCCAAAGTGAGTAGTCAGACGAGCCGAGTCAGGAACCAGGAGGGACGTCAGACAGCCAGGTAATACACAGGAATTTACAAACAGGTCTGAGACAACGCAAGGGCAAAGCATACTGAACAGAGGCCCTTTAAATAATAAGTGATGACATCACAATACTGAGACTGCAACCTGTATCACACGGATGATGTACAACAGTCTGGCTATAAGAGGTCGTGCAGGAAATGAGCCGCATCACACACTGCACCAGATTCAGTAAGAGATAAGTAAAATGGCTGCCAGCTGCACATGGAAAACAAAGAAGGGGAAAAACCCTGACACTTTTGTTGCATTAAGTTTCTACTTTGGGGCCTGTATTTTCAATATAATCTTTCTAAAATATTTGTTTTTGATTGTTTATAATAGGAAATACTCTACTTGTCAACTTAGAAATAAAACAATTATTGGGAGGTGATACAATTTTGAATAATTTTATATTTAAGTGATATTGCCCAGGGGTATACTCACTTCAGTTGTATACTGTATGTGGACTCTTACTGCCATTAGAAAACACAATTTATGCTTCCCCGATAAGTTATTTTCTTTCTTGGCAGTGAGAGTCCACAAACCATCCCTGAGTTAATGTAGTGGTGGCAGTCTTTTGGCACCTCTGTACCCCTTTTTCGTCTACTTTTCTTGAACTACTGAGAGGGTAGGAGAAGTGGGATATTTAATGCTTTGCTTGGGGTGTCTTTGTCTCCTTCTGGTGGCCAGGTGAAATATTTCCCATAGGAAATTAATGAATTTGTGGACTCTCACTGCCAAGAAAGAAAATAATTTATCAGGTAAGTATAAATTATGTTTTAAAAACATTTCCAATTTACTTCTGTAATAAAATTTGCTTAATTTTTATGGAATTCTTTATTGAAGAGATACATAGGTACTGTAATCAATACAAATTCTCAAGTAGACTGTCCCTTTAACTAAGATTGTCCACATTCTACAATCCATGAAGTTTCTTAAGAGGTGCAATAGTTTAATTTGAAGGTGTCATTTAACACTTAGTTTTCAGCTCATTTACAACCATCCCTCTCCGGCCTCAGCAGGAAAGATAAGGTAAGAAGTTTTTTAACCTAGGACAACATGATGAGTTCCACCGTAAAATTAAATAAAAGCTCTGCAGTTCTTTATACAACTAATATAGTTAAACACATCTGCATATTATTCTCATGATGATCTTTAGTTTGAATATACCAATATGGCAAGCATTTTTTAGTTATTAGGGTTTAATGTTTTTAAGGGACATTGTACTGTAAAATAGGTTTCCTTTTAATGGTTTTTTTTTCCAATTTCATACTAAAGGCAGAGTAAAAAATGTTTGGAGAATTGCTCCTTTAGGTTTGATGTTGTATATGAATTAGCTGTTTCAATAGATAAAAAATCACAACCCATTTAAATGGGCTGAGCTTGCAGAGAAAGCAGACATACTTATCTTTTGCTCTATACACAAAGGCCTCCTTATCTGTACCTTCTTTACATAGCTTTTCTATAGTTAATACTGCATTACTGAAATGTGGAGATGCATCAGGCAAAATCATTTTTTAGCAAATTTTTATTAAAAGTAAGCAAAAATAGAAACTTATAAATTCACCTGATATAGTGACTTATTTGACATAAAGCATATTCTCCAAACAGAAAAATGAATACAACACATGCATTTTTTTATATTAAAGGGACATGATACCCAAATGTTGAAGCACTTGAAAGTTGAGCAGCATAGCTGTAAAAAGTCGACTAGAAAATATCACCTGAACATCTCTATGTAAAAAAAGGAAGATATTTTACATCAAAATGTTCTAAGTATTCACACCCCACTATAAAGAGACTTTAAGCAGCCAATCAGGATGCTAGCCCAGGACTTGCAAGGGAGTGTCCATTTGGCATCTGCAGGCACAGAGGTTGTTTTCCTATTCAGTTTAAGGAGGTTTACTATGAAATAGCATCCTGATTGGCTGCTTAAAGTCTCTTTATAGTGGGGTGTGAATACTTAGATCACAGCAAAGTATGACCTCAGCACTGCTGATGCTGATTGGCTATTGTTTTTTTTTTTTTTCCAACTTGCAGCTGAAGTGTAATTTCACAGAGAGCTTACTCTGGTGAGCTGAAAAAATTTTGAGGAAAAATATCTTCTCTATTTACATAGAGATGTTCAAGTGATTTTTTTTCATGCCAACTTTTTACAGTTATGATGCATCGCTTTCAATTGATTTAGCATATGAGTATTATGTCCCTTTATTAATGACAGATAGTGTCATGTCAGTTATGGAAGACATTGAGTTAGGTTAAAAGGACATTAATTCACATTTATTCTTTTATGATGAGTTTAAAACTTAAAAAATCCAATTTATTTCTATTATTAAATCTACTTCATTCTCTTAAAATCCTTTGTTGAAAAGCAGGTAAATATGCACAGGATGGGTCACGTGTGGAGCACTATATGGCAGAGGTTTTGTAATAATGCTTTTCTTTCATACAGGTGGTGAGAGTCCATGAACCATTACTCCTGGGAATTACTCTTTTCTACCACTAGGAGGAGGCAAAGATTCACAAACCCAAAGAGCTCTATAAAACCCCTCCCATATACCTCAGTCTTTATCATAATAAATGAAAAAAGATAAGTCAGGGTAACTAAGTAAAAGTATAAATCCCAGAAGTGGTTCAAAAGTACACTCATTGCATGCTAATGATTGTCAAGTTGCAGTGTGCTCAGTTCAAAGTAAAGTTATTGACAGAAAATTCAATGTGTAGTATTCTGTAATCTACTGTTTAATCACAGTATGGAAATAATATAGCAGGCACAAGCGCACTTTATGGCTAAATTTAAAAGTCATTTTAAGCCGGTAAGTACTTGACTATGTGGAACGTACCTCCCCTGGTCTCTGCCAAGAAGGAAGAACAACATCAGCCGATGTTTGGTTCAGGCCAAGTGTGTAGCCCCTCCTGTCACTGCCTCGGATTCTACACTCAGTACAACGCCAAGCTCCTTCATAGGGGTATGCATGTGCTCCTCCTCTCTGGCTCCGGAATGGCTAGTTGCGACACCAAGTATGATGAAAGTCTATTGGCTGCAGCTTAAAGCAACATAAAACCCAAAATTTGTCTTTCATTATTCAGATATAAGTAAATTGGAAACTTTTTTAAAATTGTATTCTGAATGATCAAATTTGTTCTCATGATATTCTTTGTTGAAGAGATAGCTAGGTAGGTAGCGTGCACGTGCCTGAAGCAATACATGACAGGAAATAGAGCTGCCATCTAGTGCTCCTGCTAATGTATAGCATTGTTGCAAAACTGCTGCCATAAAATGCTTTAGTCATGTGCACACTCATGAGCTTACATCCCTGCTTTTCAACAAAGGATAACAAAAACTAAGAAAATTTGACAGAAGTAACAGAAGTAAATTTTAAAGTTGTTTAAAATTGTATGTTCTATCTGAATCACGATAAAAAATGTCAAAGAATTGCCTTCATATGTGAAGGACTCCACTAATATCATTCAACTTTTAGAAAATGTACAATATGAAAGCCACTTGTGATGTGTCTTCCCTGTACACTAATATTGCACACCATTTGGGAATTGAATCTATAAATTACTACCTGGCTAAAGATAAAAAAAAATGAACCCAATTCAAAAGCAATTTATAGTGGATAGTGTGAAGTTTATCCTTAAAGGGACACTGAACCCAATTTTTTTCTTTTGTGATTCAGATAGAGCATGCAATTTTCTGCAATTTTCTAATTTACTCCTATTATCAAATTTTCTTTGTTCATTTGCTATCTTTATTTGAAAAAGAAGGCATCTAAGCTTCTTTTTTGGTTCAGACCTCTGGACAGCACTTTTTTATTGGTGGATTAATTTATCCACCAATCAGCAATAATAACCCAGGTTATTCACCAAAAATGGGCCGACATCTAAACTTACATTCTTGCATTTCAAATAAAGATACCAAGAGAATGAAGAAAATTTGATAATAGGAGTAAATTAGAAAGCGGCTTAAAATTGCATGCTCTATCTGAATCATGAAAGAAAAAATGTGGGTTCAGTGTCTCTTTAAGCACAATTATTTTTCTTTTAATAATGTTTTCTATAATCAAACAAAAGGAACAGCAATGGGGACCAGGTTTGCCCCAAGCTATGTGAACCTCTTTATGAGAAGATGGTAGGAAAATGTCCTCAATTCATATGAGCTTGGGGGAAACCTGGTCCTATACAGAAGATTCATGGATGATATTCTTATCCTATGGAAAGGGGATGAATCTTCCTTGGAAGATATGCTGACTAAATGAATAATAATGATCAGGGAATAAATCTAACCTACACATATAGGGAAGAAATGATTGTATATCTAGATTTAGAAATCCAGGTAGAAAATGGGGATCTTAGTACATGCAAACAATTATATTCATGGAGAGAGCTGCCACCTGAGGAATTGGAAAGAAAATATACCCTATGGACAAACTCTTAGGAGAACTGTTCGAAATTAACTGATTATGATGACCAAGTAAAGATATTGCAGAAAAAATGTAATGAAAGAGGTTATAAAAATGATCTAATACAGACAGCTGTGACAAAGGCAAGGGAAATAGACAGAAAAACCAATAGAACCAAGAAATAAATATTTACCTAAACTAGAAAATGACAAGTGTATTGACAATGACACCCCATTTATTACTAACTTTAATAGTGATCATAAATTTATAAATACAATCCTTAGGAAACATTGGCATCTAATTCAGGGAGATCCGTACATAGGGGAGAATGATCTTTAGCAAAGCAAAAAAATAAAAAAATATACTTCCCCCGAGTGAGTTTAAAAAAAGAGAATAAAGTTTCACACTGTAGGGACTTAAATGGAGAAAAGGTAAAGAGATTCTTTCCTTGTTATACATGCAAAGCCTGCCAGCATACAACAAAGATAAAAAGTTTTGTATCAACACAAACAGGAGAGAAATATGAGATAAAGGACACAATTAGATGCACTGACAAGGGATTAATCTACTTGATTGAATGTTCCTGTAAAATGCAATATATGGGGGAAACTACACGCACCCTGAGGGAGAGAATTAGGGAGCATTTGAGCTGCATTAAAATTACATATATAAACATTTTAGGGATTTTCATAATAATAACCCCAAATATCTGAAATTCTGGGGTGTTCAAAAAGTTAAGCCAGATTGGAGAGGCTATTATTGGAGAGACTATTATATAAAGAGGCGGAGCTAATATATAGAATGAGAACTTTACAACCAAAAGGACTAAACTCAGAGATAGATGTAAATAAGTTCTTATAATCAGTGAATACTTATCAAACTCTATATGTACAGTATGTGTATATATATATATATATATATATATAATCTCATTTTATCAGATTTATTTTTTCACTATTACTTGTAATTAATAAAAAACATAATATATTTACCTTTATGTGCAATATGATACACTTGAAAATTAGAATATGCTATATGATATACTGTATAGAATAGAATAAAAAGTCCAAAGGGATATAGAAGGGCATATAGATTAAAAGTGTATTTTATTAATTCAAGTCTGGTGGGTTTTAGGCCTAAATGTGTTCCAAGTAACCTCTATAAGCAGTATTGTATACATAATATATTTGAAATTTAGTAATGTTATAAACTCAAAAAGATAGGTTATAAAAACTTTAGAATTTTTTTTTAAGAATGTATATCAGATGGTCCTTGTACTAATTTGTTTTTATTTAAACTTTGATGAGCAATGATGTAAAATGAAATATTATGAGTGAAATAATATGAGTAAATAAAAAACGTAATGAATATAATATAGGAATTACAAATACCACCTTAATCCTTGTACCACAATTTTTGAAATCCGCTTTTTTTTTATTTTTATTTTTTATTGAGAAATAATAAAAGTTCACATGTGGAGGAGACGCAGCTCCAGTTCGTCAATACAGGTTTTAAAGAAATAGCATTCAACTATATCAGAGTTAGAAACACAATTCAACATAATGAAAAATACTGAGTCTAAACTCGGCTCAGCAATCAATAAAACGTGGTTGGAAAGCTTGAGAGCCAGGGAGGGGCATTATGCCCTCTAAATCACATAAATCCTTATGTAGGTAAGGAGTGGTAAGTGGGAGGGTGGGGTTGAGGGGGGGTAGGTCTGGGGGAAGAAAGAGGGGGGGTGTTTTTAAAGGTTGGTCACAGTCGTATTAAATGAGCAGTAGATGTGGCAAGGGCATAGTCGGGTAACTAAGTGTCTTGAGCAACTGCATTGGGTTTCCAGTCTGTGTTGTGAAGCTCTTTCCAATCTGCCCAGACCAGCTCGAACAGATCAGATTTATTTAGTTTATAAAAGATATCCTTTTCCATGGTATATATATAAGCCATGTTATTACAAACTACAGACCAACTGGGAGGTAGTTCCTTTTTCCATGAACATGCTATGGAGTATTTGACCGTCATAAACAGGTGATACATATATATGCTTGGTGTTTGGGTAGGGGGTGTAGGTTTAGGTGGAGAAGGGCTGAGGTAAACAGCCTTGGGATCCGGATGCCGATACTCTGTAGGACCGCAAAGCATTTCTGCCATACAGGTTGAATCACAGGACATTCCCACCAAATATGGTGGGCATTGCCCCTTGAAATCCACTTTTAAAAATCCACCTTTAAAGTGGCATCCAATAACAGGAACTTTACCTACATAAATAGTTGGCCCCATACACAGGAAATATATCTTGATAAAGCCCTATAAACGGCAAAACGTGTCAAAGACTGTGGGGTGCCACTTGTGACATTGGGGCCTATCTATCAAGCTCCAAACGGAGCTTAACGGCCTGTGTTTCTGGCGAGTCTTCAGACCCGCCAGAAACACAAGTTATGGAGCAGCGGTCACAAAGACCGCTGCTATATAACCCTGTCTGCTTGCTCTGATGAGGCGGACAGGAATCGCCGGAATTCAACCCGATCGAGTATGATCGGGTTGATTGACACCCCGTTGCTGGCGGCCAATTGGCCGCGAGTCTGCAGGGGGCGGTGTTGCATCAGCAGCTCTTGTGAGCTGCTGGTGCAATGCTGAATACGGAGAATATATATGGTTGTTTGAATGTATTGAATATATTAAAACACTGTTGCTGATATACAAACGTATATAGATATAATGCTGCTAATACATTGTTGCTATCATATTGCTGTTGATATATATTTTTCCTGGTTTTATGTACATGATCCTATATATATATATATATATATATATATATATATACATAAAATGTCTTTATCTTTTGAGATCTATTGAGATCTATTAAGATTTAGTCTAAGCGATCCCGTGAAAGTAGCGAACCCACATCACAGGATCAGCTGTTTCACAAAATTTTACCGTAATGCGCAGGCGTGCCAGCGTCATAACATTCCTGGCTGCATACGTCACTGCTTCAAAATTCATGGACCGTCTATTTTGAACTTTCTCTATACTGCACCCAGTTTTCCCTATTAATAATTTAATTTCCTTCTGTTTAAAGGTTCAGTAATTAGCCTGACATTATATATAAACAAACTCCAGATTTCCTGAGAGAGGAATTCTCTTACCAGTGACTACTTCCAGCGTTATTAAAGAAAGATTGAGCTTCTGCTCACAGACACAACTTCTAAGCCGTCTTCTAGAATAATTATAGCCGTATAAAGAGATAAAATTTCATCATATGCAGATGCACTGGCAACTGTCTTATCAATGTATTATTGTTTTTTAATACATTGATAAGGCAGGTTCCAGTGCATCTGCATATGATGAAACATTATCTCTTGATATGGCTATAATGATTGTCACATTGGGCTAATGCTTTTTAATGTAAAGTTATGGTTTGAAAAGCGGGGTGCGGTATAGAAAGTTCAAAATAGTCGGTCCAGGAATTTTATAAGTATAGAACTTGAAGCAGTGGGGTATGCGGCCAGGAATTTCATGACGCTGGCACGCATGCGCATTACAGTCAAACAGGAAGTGACGTGGGTTCGCTACTTTGCCAGGTTCGCCATTTTCTCAGAACAAGGGTCTTGCATAAAGTGCAAAGATTATTGGTCTAAGCCAGTGATGGCAAACCTTGGCACTCCAGAGCTTTCAGAACTACATTTCCCATGATGCTCGGCTGGACTTCAGAGTGCGTAAGCATCATGGGAAATGTAGTTCTAAAACATCTTGAGTGCCAAGGTTCGCCATCACTGGTCTAAACCAACAAATACAAAGAGTTCACAAGCAGGAACGCCTGACACGTTTCGCCCATGCGCTTCATCAGAGGCTGTTGATTCAGATGACTAATGAAATAGCCAATAACAATCATAGGCCTAGATTTGGAGTTCGGCGGTAGCCGTCAAAACCAGCGTTAGAGGCTCCTAACGCTGGTTTTAGGCTACCGCTGGTATTTGGAGTCAGTGATTAAAGGGTCTAACGCTCACTTTTCAGCCGCGACTTTTCCATACCGCAGATCCCCCTACGCCATTTGCGTAGCCTATCTTTTCAATGGGATCTTTCTAACGCTGGTATTTAGAGTCGTTTCTGAAGTGAGCGTTAGAGCTCTAACGACAAGATTCCAGCCGCCTGAAAATAGCAGGAGTTAAGAGCTTTCTGGCTAACGCCGGTTCATAAAGCTCTTAACTACTGTACCCTAAAGTACACTAACACCCATAAACTACCTATGTACCCCTAAACCGAGGTCCCCCCACATCGCCGCCACTCGATTAAAATTTTTAACCCCTAATCTGCCGACCGCCACCTACGTTATACTTATGTACCCCTAATCTGCTGCCCCTAACCCCGCCGACCCCTGTATTACATTTATTAACCCCTAACTTGCCCCCCACAACGTCGCCGCCAGCTACTTAAAATAATTAACCCCTAATCTTCCGACCGCAAATTGCCGCCACCTACGTTATCCCTATGTACCCCTAATCTGCTACCCCTAACACCGCCGACCCCTATATTATATTTATTAACCCCTAATCTGTCCCCCTCAACGTCGCCTCCACCTGCCTACACTTATTAACCCCTAATCTGCCGAGCGGACCTGAGCGCTACTATAATAAAGTTATTAACCCCTAATCCGCATCACTAACCCTATCATAAATAGTATTAACCCCTAATCTGCCCTCCCTAACATCGCCGACACCTACCTTCAATTATTAACCCCTAATCTTCCGATCGGAGCTCACCGCTATTCTAATAAATGGATTAACCCCTAAAGCTAAGTCTAACCCTAACACTAACACCCCCCTAAGTTAAATATAATATTTATCTAACGAAATAAATTAACTCTTATTAAATAACTTATTCCTATTTAAAGCTAAATACTTACCTGTAAAATAAATCCTAATATAGCTACAATATAAATTATAATTATATTATAGCTATTTTAGGATTAATATTTATTTTACAGGCAACTTTGTAATTATTTTAACCAGGTACAATAGCTATTAAATAGTTAAGAACTATTTAATAGTTACCTAGTTAAAATAATAACAAATTTACCTGTAAAATAAATCCTAACCTAAGTTATAATTAAACCTAACACTACACTATCAATAAAATAATTAAATAAACTACCTACAATTACCTACAATTAACCTAACACTACACTATCAATAAATTAATTAAACACAATTCCTACAAATAAATACAATTAAATAAACTAGCTAAAGTACAAAAAATAAAAAAGAACTAAGTTACAGAAAATAAAAAAATATTTACAAACATAAGAAAAATATTACAACAATTTTAAACTAATTACACCTACTCTAAGCCCCCTAATAAAATAACAAAGCCCCCCAAAATAAAAAATTCCCTACCCTATTCTAAATTAAAAAAGTTACAAGCTCTTTTACCTTACCAGCCCTGAACAGGGCCCTTTGCGGGGCATGCCCCAAGAATTTCAGCTCTTTTGCCTGTAAAAATAAACATACAATACCCCCCCCCAACATTACAACCCACCACCCACATACCCCTAATCTAACCCAAACCCCCCTTAAATAAACCTAACACTAAGCCCCTGAAGATCTTCCTACCTTGTCTTCACCATCCAGGTATCACCGATCCGTCCTGGCTCCAAGATCTTCATCCAACCCAAGCGGGGGTTGGCGATCCATAATCCGGTCCAGAAGAGGCTCCAAAGTCTTCCTCCTATCCGGCAAGAAGAGGACATCCGGACCGGCAAACATCTTCTCCAAGCGGCATCTTCGATCTTCTTCCATCCGGAGCGAAGCGGCAGGATCCTGAAGACATCCAGCGCGGAACATCCATCCGGACCGACGACTGAACGACGAATGACTGTTCCTTTAAGGGACGTCATCCAAGATGGCGTCCCTCGAATTCCGATTGGCTGATAGGATTCAGCTAATCAGAATCTAGTTCAATCCGATTGGCCGATCCAATCAGCCAATCAGATTGAGCTCGCATTCTATTGGCTGTTCCGATCAGCCAATAGAATGCGAGCTCAATCTGATTGGCTGATTGGATCAGCCAATCGGATTGAACTTGATTCTGATTGGCTGATTCCATCAGCCAATCAGAAAATTCCTACCTTAATTCCGATTGGCTGATAGAATCCTATCAGCCAATCGGAATTCGAGGGACGCCATCTTGGATGACGTCCCTTAAAGGAACAGTCATTCGTCGTTCAGTCGTCGGTCCAGATGGATGTTCCGCGCTGGATGTCTTCAGGATCCTGCCGCTTCGCTCCGGATGGAAGAAGATCGAAGATGCCGCTTGGAGAAGATGTTTGCCGGTCCGGATGTCCTCTTCTTGCCGGATAGGAGGAAGACTTTGGAGCCTCTTCTGGACCGGATTATGGATCGCCAACCCCCGCTTGGGTTGGATGAAGATCTTGGAGCCAGGACGGATCGGTGATACCTGGATGGTGAAGACAAGGTAGGAAGATCTTCAGGGGCTTAGTGTTAGGTTTATTTAAGGGGGGTTTGGGTTAGATTAGGGGTATGTGGGTGGTGGGTTGTAATGTTGGGGGGGGGGTATTGTATGTTTTTTTTTACAGGCAAAAGAGCTGAAATTCTTGGGGCATGCCCCGCAAAGGGCCCTGTTCAGGGCTGGTAAGGTAAAAGAGCTTGTAACTTTTTTAATTTAGAATAGGGTAGGGAATTTTTTATTTTGGGGGGCTTTGTTATTTTATTAGGGGGCTTAGAGTAGGTGTAATTAGTTTAAAATTGTTGTAATATTTTTCTTATGTTTGTAAATATTTTTTTATTTTCTGTAACTTAGTTCTTTTTTATTTTTTGTACTTTAGCTAGTTTATTTAATTGTATTTATTTGTAGGAATTGTGTTTAATTAATTTATTGATAGTGTAGTGTTAGGTTAATTGTAGGTAATTGTAGGTAGTTTATTTAATTATTTTATTGATAGTGTAGTGTTAGGTTTAATTATAACTTAGGTTAGGATTTATTTTACAGGTAAATTTGTTATTATTTTAACTAGGTAACTATTAAATAGTTCTTAACTATTTAATAGCTATTGTACCTGGTTAAAATAATTACAAAGTTGCCTGTAAAATAAATATTAATCCTAAAATAGCTATAATATAATTATAATTTATATTGTAGCTATATTAGGATTTATTTTACAGGTAAGTATTTAGCTTTAAATAGGAATAAGTTATTTAATAAGAGTTAATTTATTTCGTTAGATAAATATTATATTTAACTTAGGGGGGTGTTAGTCTTAGGGTTAGACTTAGCTTTAGGGGTTAATCCATTTATTAGAATAGCGGTGAGCTCCGATCGGAAGATTAGGGGTTAATAATTGAAGGTAGGTGTCGGCGATGTTAGGGAGGGCAGATTAGGGGTTAATACTATTTATGATAGGGTTAGTGATGCGGATTAGGGGTTAATAACTTTATTATAGTAGCGCTCAGGTCCGCTCGGCAGATTAGGGGTTAATAAGTGTAGGCAGGTGTCGGCGACGTTGTGGGGGGCAGGTTAGGGGTTAATAAATATAATATAGGGGTCGGCGGTGTTAGGGGTAGCAGATTAGGGGTACATAGGGAGAACGTAGGTTGCGGCGGTTTACGGAGCGGCAGATTAGGGGTTAAAAAAAATATGCAGGGGTCAGCGATAGCGGGGGCGGCAGATTAGGGGTTAATAAGTGTAAGGGTAGGGGTGTTTAGACTCGGGGTACATGTTAGGGTGTTAGGTGCAGACGTAGGAAGTGTTTCCCCATAGGAAACAATGGGGCTGCGTTAGGAGCTGAACGCTGCTTTTTTGCAGGTGTTAGGTTTTTTTTCAGCTCAAACAGTCCCATTGTTTCCTATGGGAGAATCGTGCACGAGCACGTTTTTGAGGCTGGCCGCGTCCGTAAGCAACTCTGGTATCGAGAGTTGCATTTGCGGTAAAAATTCTCTACGCTCCTTTTTTGGAGCCTAACGCAGCATTTGTTTGAACTCTCGATACCAGAGTTAATTTTATGGTGCGGCCAGAAAAAAGCCCGCGGAGCGTTAACAGCCCTTTTACCGCCGAACTCCAAATCTAGGCCATAGTATGATGAACCAATAGGATTACCTATATCATTAAGTAACAATCAACAAATTGTGGATTAAGTTTATATACATGTTTTAGATGGAGTTTTATATACAAATAGCTAAAAAGTAAAAGATGAAAAGTGAAAAAAAAATTTAAATATTTTTTTGTTTTTGAGTACAAGTAAATGAATAAAATAGCCTAAAATAAAATAAACAGGACAACTAAAACTAAGATGATATCAATCATAAAAAACAATATCAGTATATATTCCAAAATGATATTGTCTATTCTAATGTATGACTAGGGAATGTATGCAGATCAAACTAATAATGGAAATATAGAAGAAATCCACACGAAAGCATGCAAATGAAGCACTCTCTGCCCAGACTCTAAAGGCAAGGAAATTCTGGGTAAAAATAAAATATAACTTTTAATATTGGATCAATAAAATTGATGCACATAGACACAACGAAAATTAATACCAACAAAGTGAGACTTCATCTGATAATTAGGTGAATGTTCTACTGCATAAAGGTCAATGGCGCCTAGTTATCAAGCCGTCAACCTCAAATACGCTGGAATTCCGCAGCGTATTTGTGGCGAGGCTGATTCGCCTTAGTTATCAAAGGCTCGAGACCGGCAAAAGTTGAATTTTGTGACGTAAACTTCGATCCGCCGGACTCAGTCCGACACAGATCGATTCTTACGTCACTCCAGATGTTCCGCACACAAGTGCGGCACAATCTCACTACTTTTGCTAGTTATCAAAAAACTAGCAGGTACGCTCGGCACTTTTACGGCCCAGCGTACCTGGTTTTCAAAGCGCCAGCCTGGAGGCGGCGGATCCCATAGGAATCAATGGGAGTCTAACCATAGCGAAAGTACAAGTTCGCTGCTGACAGACATCCCATTGATTCCTATGGGAGCTGTCTACACCTAACACCCTAACATGTACCCCGAGTCTAAACACCGCTAATCTGACCCCCCCTACACCGCCGCAACTAAATAAAGTTATTACCCCCTAAACCGCCGCTCCCGGAGCCCACCGCAAGCTACTCTATACATATTAACCCCTAAACCGCCGCTCCCGGAGCCCACCGCAACTATAATAAACGTATTAACCCCTAAACCGCCGCTCCCTGAACCTGCCGCAACCTATATTAAATGTATTAACCCCTATCCTGCCCCCCTACACCGTCGCCACCTATAATAAATTTATTAACCCCTAATCTGCCCCCCCTACACCGTCGCCACCTATAATAAATTTATTAACCCCTATCCTGCCCCCCACTACGCCGCTGCCACTGTAATAAAATTATTAACCCCTAAACCTAAGTCTATCCCTAACCCTAACGCCCCCCTAACTTAAATATTAATTAAATAAATCTAAATAAATTAACTCTTATTAACTAAATGAATCCTATTTAAAACTAAATACTTACCTTTAAAATAAACCCTAATATAGCTACAATATAAATAATAATTATATTATAGCTATCTTAGGATTTATATTTATTTTACAGGTAACTTTCAATTTATTTTAACCATGTACAATAACTATTAAATAGTTATTAACTATTTAATAGCTTACCTAGCTAAAATAAAGAGAAATGTACCTGTGAAATAAATCCTAACCTAAGTTACAATTACACCTAACACTACACTATACTTTAATAAATTATTCCTATTTAAAAATAAATACTTACCTGTAAAATAAACCCTAAGATAGCTACAATATAATTAATAATTATATTATAGCTATCTTAGGATTTATATTTATTTTACAGGTAACTTTGTATTTATTTTAGCTAGTTAGAATAGTTATTAAATAGTTATTAACTATTTAATAACTACCTAGCTAAAAGAAATACAAAATTACCTGTAAAATAAATCCTAACCTAAGTTACAATTAAACCTAATACTACACTATCATTAAATTAACTAAATAAACTACCTACAAATAACTACAATTAAATACAATTACATAAACTAACTAAAGTACAAAAAATAAAAAAAGCTAAGTTACAAAAAATAAAAAATTAAGTTACAAACATGTTAAAAATATTACAACAATTTTAAGCTACTTACACCTAATCTAAGCCCCCTAATAAAATAACAAACCCCCCCAAAATAAAAAAAATCCCTACCCTATTCTAAATTAAATAAATTTCAAAGCTCTTTTACCTTACCAGCCCTTAAAAGGGCCATTTGTGGGGGCATGCCCCAAAAAGTTCAGCTCTTTTGCCTGTAAAAGAAAAATACAACCCCCCCCCAACATTAAAACCCACCACCCACATACCCCTAATCTAACCCAAACCCCCCTTACAAAAACCTAACACTAATCCCCTGAAGATCATCCTACCTTGAGTCGTCTTGACTCAGCCGAGCCACCGATGGAACTGAAGAGGACATCCGGAGCGGAAGAAGTTAATCCTCCAAGCGGCGCTGAAGAAATCTTCCATCCGATGAAGTCATCATCCAGGCGGCGCTGAAGAAGTCTTCGATCCGGCCGATGTCATCTTCAAAGAGGCGCTGAAGAGGTCTTCTATCCTGGCGAAGTCATCTTCCAAGCCGGGTCTTGAATTTTCCTTCCGCCGACGCGGAACCACCTTCTTCACCGACGGACTACGACGAATGACGTCTCCTTTAAGGGACGTCATCCAAGATGGCGTCCCCTCAATTCCGATTGGCTGATAGGATTCTATCAGCCAATCGGAATTAAGGTAGGAAAAATCTGATTGGCTGATGGAATCAGCCAATCAGATTGAGCTCGCATTCTATTGGCTGTTCCGATCAGCCAATAGAATGCGAGCTCAATCTGATTGGCTGATTGGATCAGCCAATCGGATTGAACTTGAATCTGATTGGCTGATTCCATCAGCCAATCAGATTTTCCTACCTTAATTCCGATTGGCTGATAGAATCCTATCAGCCAATCGGAATTGAGGGGACGCCATCTTGGATGACGTCCCTTAAAGGAGCCGTCATTCGTCGTAGTCCGTCGGTGAAGAAGGTGGTTCCGCGTCGGCGGAAGGAAGATTCAAGACCCGGCTTGGAAGATGACTTCGCCCGGATAGAAGACCTCTTCAGCGCCTCTTTAAAGATGACATCGGCCGGATCGAAGACTTCTTCAGCGCCGCCTGGATGATGACTTCATCGGATGGAAGATTTCTTCAGCGCCGCTTGGAGGATTAACTTCTTCCGCTCCGGATGTCCTCTTCAGTTCCATCGGTGGCTCGGCTGAGTGAAGACGACTCAAGGTAGGATGATCTTCAGGGGATTAGTGTTAGGTTTTTGTAAGGGGGGTTTGGGTTAGATTAGGGGTATGTGGGTGGTGGGTTTTAATGTTGGGGGGGGTTGTATTTTTCTTTTACAGGCAAAAGAGCTGAACTTTTTGGGGCATGCCCCCACAAATGGCCCTTTTAAGGGCTGGTAAGGTAAAAGAGCTTTGAAATTTATTTAATTTAGAATAGGGTAGGGATTTTTTTTATTTTGGGGGGGTTTGTTATTTTATTAGGGGGCTTAGATTAGGTGTAAGTAGCTTAAAATTGTTGTAATATTTTTAACATGTTTGTAACTTAATTTTTCATTTTTTGTAACTTAGCTTTTTTTATTTTTTGTACTTTAGTTAGTTTATGTAATTGTATTTAATTGTAGTTATTTGTAGGTAGTTTATTTAGTTAATTTAATGATAGTGTAGTATTAGGTTTACTTGTAACTTAAGTTAGGATTTATTTTACAGGTAATTTTGTATTTCTTTTAGCTAGGTAGTTATTAAATAGTTAATAACTATTTAATAACTATTCTAACTAGCTAAAATAAATACAAAGTTACCTGTAAAATAAATATAAATCCTAAGATAGCTATAATATAATTATTAATTATATTGTAGCTATCTTAGGGTTTATTTTACAGGTAAGTATTTATTTTTAAATAGGAATAATTTATTAAAGTATAGTGTAGTGTTAGGTGTAATTGTAACTTAGGTTAGGATTTATTTCACAGGTACAGTTCTCTTTATTTTAGCTAGGTAAGCTATTAAATAGTTAATAACTATTTAATAGTTATTGTACATGGTTAAAATAAATTGAAAGTTACCTATAAAATAAATATAAATCCTAAGATAGCTAGAATATAATTATTATTTATATTGTAGCTATATTAGGGTTTATTTTAAAGGTAAGTATTTAGTTTTAAATAGGATTCATTTAGTTAATAAGAGTTAATGTATTTAGATTTATTTAATTAATATTTAAGTTAGGGGGGCGTTAGGGTTAGACTTAGGTTTAGGGGTTAATCATTTTATTACAGTGGCGGCGGCGTAGTGGGGGCAGGATAGGGGTTAATAAATTTATTATAGGTGGCGACGGTGTAGGGGGGGCAGATTAGGGGTTAATAAATTTATTATAGGTGGCGACGGTGTAGGGGGGGCAGGATAGGGGTTACTAGGTATAATGTAGGTGGCAGCGGTGTCCGGGAGCGGCGGTTTAGGGGTTAATACATTTATAAGACTTGCGGCAGGGTCTAGGAGCGGCGGTTTAGGGGTTAATACATTTATAAGAGTTGCGGCAGGGTCTAGGAGCGGCGGTTTAGGGGTTAGTAACTTTATTTAGTTGCGGGGAGCTCTGGGGGCGCCGGTATAGGGGGTAGAACAGTGCAGTTTAGTGTGAGTGCTTAGTGACAGGCTAGCAATAAAGCTGGGAAAAAGCCGAAGGGCAGCGAGATCGGATGAGTGATAACTGTCACAGTCCGCTGCTCATCGCCCCGCGGCTTTTTGACAGCTTTATTTGATAACTTAGGCGTATTTTTTCAGGTCCGCGGCGGCGAAGGTAGGCGAGCTTAGGCGGACGTATTGGGCCGGCGAAGCCAGAAAAGTAGACGGCTTGATAACTACCCCCCCTCGCCTCTAATGTTAAAGGGACAGTCAAGTCAAAAAAAAAACTTTCATGTTTCAAATAGGGCATGTCATTTTAAACAACTTTCCAATTTACTTTCATCACCAATTTTGCTTTGTTCTCTTGGTATTCTTAAGTGAAAGTTAAAACTAGGAGGTTCATATGCTAATCTCTTAGACCTTGAAGGCCGCCTCTAATCTAAATGCATTTTGATAGTTTTTCACCACTAGAGGGCATTAGTTCACGTGTTTCATATAGATAACATTGAGCTCATGCACGTGAATTTACCATGAAAACAGCTCTGATTGGCTAAAATGCAAGTCTGTCAAAAGAACTGAAATAAGGGGGCAGTCTGCTGAGGCTTAGATACAAGGTAATTACAAAGGTGAAACGTTTATAGTTATAACTGTGTTGGTAATGCAAAACTGGGGAATAGGTAATAAGGGATTATCTATCTTTTAAAACAACAAAAATTCTGGTGTTGACTTCCCTTTAATCAGTTTGAAGTACCACAACCAAATGAGTTGAGGATTGTAGCCAAATCTCCTCAAATGGGACACTCATGGGAGAGTCATAGAACATAGATGGTAAATTACCGCTCCTCTAGATATCCCATTGCGGATTATGTAGAATAGTTATTAAATTGTGTATATTGTGACCAATGTACAGATGGGGTTAATGGAAATCCAGAGTACCCCACAGTGTACTGTGCTCTCTATATGAAGAAAACAATGTACGTGTGCCATAACTGTATATAAATGAACAGTTCCTTTTGAGATTGAAACTATCAGGTTGCATAAATGTGTCAATGTGATCAGTGAAGATCACTTGTAAACATAAATTGTTACTAACTAATGCCTAGTGCATGGCCCATAGATATCAACTCCGGTATTAGTAAGTATAAAACGTAACTGAGGTTGTATGTTATACAAGAAAATCCCCACCTTGGGTGTAATAGATGAATATATTATAAATATTATTGAAATAAATTATTCTCGAAGCATCATAGACTAGAAGATACTGTGTAACTTATTAGTTACTCGCATAACTAGGATCAGGTGCTGTGGTACAATATTGCTCTTTGTTGCAACAATGTTGCTGTCGGATGTTATCTATTACACACTAGTGTTGGAGTCAGGAGTTAAGACAGCCAGGTTAGTCAACAAATGACTGTATATTATCGAATGAATGTATTAGGTGATATTAGGTTATAACAAATCCAGCTCTTTCCAGCCTTTGAATTTAGGGACCCAACATACACTATAGAATGGGAAGAGGCACTTTCGGAATGTTCTACCAAGCTAATGAACATTCTTATAAAACACGACCGTTCTGAGTATGATTTATTGCTAACTAAAATCAAAGAGCATAATGAAGCTCTCAAGGAATTTGAAAGCAACCCGGAATTTGAAAAATTATACAAAACCTTTCAAAAAGAGCTAGATAAATATGAAGTAGAACTAAAAGCCACCAAGCTCAATAGGGATATTCAGGATTTCGCTAACAATAAAATAAATAAATGGAGAAAGAGGATTTTTTAGAAATCCCATAAGAGATCCTAAAGTAATGATTGTACAGAGCGATGTCTCGGATACAGATGGGGAAGAAGGCAGTTCCACAGACACCAGCACCTCTAACACAACCCCCAATATGATAGCCCCTCGATCCTCTAGTCGCAGTCGGAGTCGTGCACAAACAGGGCAACAAGGGAATTGGAGACAATCGAGGAGACCCCCAAGTCCATTCTCCCAAATACGACTAAACCATTGAATGTTATTAATCTATCGGATATACTGTTAACCAAAGATCATATCTTAGTATTATCCAAAGGTCTATCTTTTTGTCCTGCAAATAACAGACACATTTGAAATCATAAAGGACATTCAACTATACTTGCGAAAACTGGCTCTTAAAAAATATTTCTCTTATACAGAGAATGATTGGGGTTGTAATGGGGATGAGCTGGAAAGTATCAAAGCCTTGGAAAACCTACTGGAAGAATCTGATACAAAAACTCCAGTGAGGTGGAGAGATAACATCAAAAATAAATCGACTTTTATTCCTAAAAACATCAACATACCTCAGCTAGATAATTTTAACACAAAGGTCTGTGAAGATATTACTGCAATGCAAATAGCCCCTATACAAGCTAATTTGACATACAAGGAACACAAGGCACTTCAGGAACTCAAACAAAAAGACAAAATTATTATCCGCAATGCAGATAAGGGGGGCAACATAGTAATATGGCCCCTGGACATGTACCTCAAAGAAGCACACAAACAACTAAGGAATCAAAACTGTTATACCAAACTGTTACATAACCCAATGACAGGATACTTAAAAATTTATAATCACATGACCAACACAGCATTTGTTGAAGGAACAGTATCCAAAAAAGAAAATAAATATCTTACGGTATTAAACCCAAAGATACCAACCTTTTACTTAATACCTAAGATACACAAAGATCAACAAACACCCCCAGGAAGACCTATTGTCTCTGGAATTGGTTGTTTAACAGAGCAAGCTAGTCAATATGTGGACTATCGGCTGAGGGAATATGTCCAGGAACTGCCCTCTTACATACAGGAAACTATGCAGTTACTACAAAAATTGGAAGATGTCAATCTGAATAAAACCACCTGGCTAGTCACTACAGACGTAGAATCACTATACACCTCGATTGATCATACTAAAGGCATGAAGACAGTACAATATTTTCTTGATTTAAGATCTGAAGAAGATTCTGAACATAACCAATTTGTGATAAAGCTGTTAAACTTTATACTCAACTACAAGTTTTTTATATTTGATAGTAAATTTTATCTACAAACCCATGGGACTGCCATGGGGACCGCCCACCTATGCCAATTTATTTATAGGCTGGTGGGAGGTGGAATATGTATTCACAGATGCAAATACAGAATATACCAACATGATCCCCTTATGGCTGCGCCTCATCGACGATATTTTTTTTCATTTGGGAAGGAAGTTATGAAAAACTACAAGAATTCCTTGATTTATTAAATCAGAACAATTTAAATATCAAGTTAACTCATGAAGCCAGCCAAACTGAAGTTAACTTTTTTGACGTAACAATTTACAAAGATACACAGGGGAATGTTAAAACAGATTTATACAGAAAGAAAACTGCAACTAACAGCTAACTATACAGTAGTAGTGCCCATGCAACAGGAACCATCAGGAGTCTACCAACTGGTGAGTTTCTACGAATACGGAGGAACTGCTCGGATGAGCAGACATATAAGTTAAGAGCTACGGAATTAACAGACAGACTAGTCCAATGGGGTTACAGTAAGAGGAATATTAAAAGAGCCAAGTATAGAGCATTACATACCAACAGAAGGGAATTACTTTACAAAAAGACCAAAAGAGATTCACAATCTCCAAGACTTATTCTTACTTACAATAATCAAACTCCTGACGTGATCAAAATCATCAACAGAAATTGGAACATCTTGATGACAGGCCCAATCTTAAAAGCTCAGTTAGGGGATAAACCTGCAATAGGATATAGATGTGCCAAAAATCTCAAAGATTTAATCAGCAGTAGTCATCTTCAAACCAAAAAGATCAAAACCGCATTTAGACCAGGCTCACACAAATGTGATAATTGCAACATATGTAAATATATGGTTCCAACTACCGAAATAGCAGATAGATTTGGGGTCAAACATATTATCAAAAGATACATTAGCTGCAATACTGAGGGAGTGATATATGCACTATGGTGCAGATATAATGTATTTACATAGGGAAAAACACTTGTAAACTTAGAGTAAGGTTGATGGAACATCTGCGCAAAATTAAAAATGCATCAAAAGATATGGAAAATGGCAAAACACTCACAAGTGTAGCATCCCATTTGCTAAGTCATCATCACTCCAACAGGGATGAACTACAATGTTGGGGCATTGAAAAGGTGAGCCTAGGAATTAGAGGAGGAGATCTGCAATCTGCATTCTTTAAGGCTGAAAGCAGATGGATGTATTTGCTGAATACTGTCCATCCCCAGGGAATGAACAAATATATTATTATATATTTCTGTAGGATAATATAATCCTACAAGAAATTTCACCATACAGAATTAAAGTCTAAGCCATGTATGGGCTTGATATTTCAAGCCTTCATACCTTCACAAGAGGGTGGGCACATTATTGAAAACTTCAATTGTACCTCTATGTAAGGTATAGATACACTTTTTCACTCACTATATGCCTTTAAGAATTTTGTTTTTACAACTGATCAAATAGGTAGAAATTTATTCACTAGACACTTAGGCCTAGATTTAGAGTTTGGCGGTAGCCGTGAAAACCAGCGTTAGAGGCTCCTAACGCTGGTTTTAGGCTACCGCCGGTATTTGGAGTCACTCAAAATAGGGTCTAACGCTCACTTTCCAGCCGCGACTTTTCCATACCGCAGATCCCCTTACGTAAATTGCGTATCCTATCTTTTCAATGGGATTTTTATAACTCCGGTATTTAGAGTTGTGTCTGAAGTGAGCGTTAGACATCTAACGACAAAACTCCAGCCGCAGGAAAAAAGTCAGTAGTTAAGAGCTTTCTGGGCTAACGCCGGTTTATAAAGCTCTTAACTACTGTACTCTAAAGTACACTAACACCCATAAACTACCTATGTACCCCTAAACCGAGGTCCCCCCACATCGCCGACACTCTAAAAAAATTTTTTAACCCCTAATCTGCCGACCGCCACCTACGTTATCCTTATGTACCCCTAATCTGCTGCCCCTAACACCGCCGACCCTTGTATTATATTTATTAACCCCTAATCTGCCCCCCTCAACGACGCCTCCACCTGCCTACACTTATTAACCCCTAATCTGCCGACCGCAAAGCGCCGCCACCTACGTTATCCTTATGTACCCCTAATCTGCTGCCCCTAACACCGCCAACCCCTATATTATATTTATTAACCCCTAATCTGCCCCCCACAACGTCGCCTCCACCTGCCTACACTTATTAACCCCTAATCTGCCGACCGGACCTGTGCGCTACTATAATAAAGTTATTAACCCCTAATCCGCCTCACTAACCCTATCATAAATAGTATTAACCCCTAATCTGCCCTCCCTAACATCGCCGACACCTAACTTTAATTATTAACCCCTAATCTGCCGACCGAATCTCGCGTTATTCTAATAAATGTATTAACCCCTAAAGCTAATATTAACCCTAACCCTAACACCCCCCTAAGTTAAATATAATTTAAATCTAACGAAATTAATTAACTCTTATTAAATAAATTATTCCAATTTAAAGCTAAATACTTACCTGTAAAATAAATCCTAATATAGCTACAATATAAATTATAATTATATTATAGCTATTTTAGGATTTATATTTATTTTACAGGTAACTTTGTATTTATTTTAACCAGGTACAATAGCTATTAAATAGTTAAGAACTATTTAATAGCTAAAATAGTTAAAATAATTACAAATTTACCTGTAAAAGAAATCCTAACCTAAGTTACAAATAAACCTAACACTAGACTATCAATAAATTAATTAAATAAACTACCTACAATTACCTACAATTAACCTAACACTACACTATCAATAAATTAATTAAATACAATTGCTACAAATAAATACAATTAAATAAACTAGCTAAAGTACAAAAAATAAAAAAGAACTAAGTTACAAAAAATAAAAAAATATTTACAAACATAAGAAAAATATTACAACAATTTTAAACTAATTACACCTACTCTAAGCCCCCTAATAAAATAACAAAGCCCCCCAAAATAAAAAAATGCCCTACCCTATTCTAAATTACTAAAGTTCAAAGCTCTTTTACCTTACCAGCCCTGAACAGGGCCCTTTGCGGGGCATGCCCCAAGAAATACAGCTCTTTTGCCTGTAAAAAAAAACATACAATACCCAAGCCCCCCAACATTACAACCCACCACCCACATACCCCTAATCTAACCCAAACCCCCCTTAAATAAACCTAACACTAAGCCCCTGAAGATCATCCTACCTTGTCTTCACCATACCAGGTTCACCGATCGGTCCAGAAGAGCTCCTCCGATGTCCTGATCCAAGCCCAAGCGGGGGGCTGAAGAGGTCCATGATCCGGCTGAAGTCTTCATCCAAGCGGGCCAGAAGAGGTCTTCCATCCGATTGAAGTCTTCATCCAAGCGGCATCCATCCGGAGTGAAGCGGCAGCATCCTGAAGACCTCCACCGCGGAACATCCATCCTGGCCGACGACTATCAGCCAATCGGAATTAAGGTAGGAATATTCAGATTGGCTGATGGAATCAGCCAATCAGAATCAAGTTCAATCCGATTGGCTGATCCGATCAGCCAATCAGATTGAGCTTGCATTCTATTGGCTGTTCCGATCAGCCAATAGAATGCGAGCTCAATCTGATTGGCTGATTGGATCAGCCAATCGGATTGAACTTGATTCTGATTGGCTGATTCCATCAGCCAATCAGAATATTCCTACCTTAATTCCGATTGGCTGATAGAATCCTATCAGCCAATCGGAATTCGAGGGACGCCATCTTGGATGACGTCATTTAAAGGAACCGTCATTCGTCGTTCAGTCGTCGGCCAGGATGGATGTTCCGCGGTGGAGGTCTTCAGGATGCTGCCGCTTCGCTCCGGATGGATGCCGCTTGGATGAAGACTTCAATCGGATGGAAGACCTCTTCTGGCCCGCTTGGATGAAGACTTCAGCCGGATCATGGACCTCTTCAGCCCCCCGCTTGGGCTTGGATCAGTACATCGGAGGAGCTCTTCTGGACCGATCGGTGAACCTGGTATGGTGAAGACAAGGTAGGATGATCTTCAGGGGCTTAGTGTTAGGTTTATTTAAGGGGGGTTTGGGTTAGATTAGGGGTATGTGGGTGGTGGGTTGTAATGTTGGGGGGCTTGGGTATTGTATGTTTTTTTTTACAGGCAAAAGAGCTGTATTTCTTGGGGCATGCCCCGCAAAGGGCCCTGTTCAGGGCTGGTAAGGTAAAAGAGCTTTGAACTTTAGTAATTTAGAATAGGGTAGGGCATTTTTTTTATTTTTGGGGGCTTTGTTATTTTATTAGGGGGCTTAGAGTAGGTGTAATTAGTTTAAAATTGTTGTAATATTTTTCTTATGTTTGTAAATATTTTTTTATTTTTTGTAACTTAGTTCTTTTTTATTTTTTGTACTTTAGCTAGTTTATTTAATTGTATTTATTTGTAGCAATTGTATTTAATTAATTTATTGATAGTGTAGTGTTAGGTTAATTGTAGGTAATTGTAGGTAGTTTATTTAATTAATTTATTGATAGTCTAGTGTTAGGTTTATTTGTAACTTAGGTTAGGATTTCTTTTACAGGTAAATTTGTAATTATTTTAACTATTTTAGCTATTAAATAGTTCTTAACTATTTAATAGCTATTGTACCTGGTTAAAATAAATACAAAGTTACCTGTAAAATAAATATAAATCCTAAAATAGCTATAATATAATTATAATTTATATTGTAGCTATATTAGGATTTATTTTACAGGTAAGTATTTAGCTTTAAATAGGAATAATTTATTTAATAAGAGTTAATTAATTTCGTTAGATTTAAATTATATTTAACTTAGGGGGTGTTAGTATTAGGGTTAGACTTAGCTTTAGGGGTTAATAAATTTATTAGAATAGCGGCGAGATTCGGTCGGCAGATTAGGGGTTAATAATTGAAGTTAGGTGTCGGCGATGTTAGGGAGGGTAGATTAGGGGTTAATACTATTTATGATAGGGTTAGTGAGGCGGATTAGGGGTTAATAACTTTATTATAGTAGCGCTCAGGTCCGGTCGGCAGATTAGGGGTTAATAAGTGTAGGCAGGTGGAGGCGACGTTGTGGGGGGCAGATTAGGGGTTAATAAATATAATATAGGGGTGGGTGATGTTAGGGCAGCAGATTAGGGGTACATAGGGATAATGTAAGTAGCGGCGGTTTACGGAGCGGCAGATTAGGGGTTAATAATAATATGCAGGGGTCAGCGATAGCGGGGGCGGCAGATTAGGGGTTAATAAGTGTAAGGTTAGGGGTGTTTAGACTCGGGGTACATGTTAGAGTGTTAAGTGCAGACGTAGGAAGGGTTACCGCATAGCAAACAATGGGGCTGCGTTAGGAGCTGAACGCGGCTTTTTTGCAGGTGTTTGGTTTTTTTTCAGCTCAAACAGCCCCATTGTTTCCTATGGGGGAATCGTGCACGAGCACGTTTTTGAGGCTGGCCGCGTCCGTAAGCAACTCTGGTATCGAGAGTTGAAGCTGCGTTAAAAATGCTCTACGCTCCTTTTTTGGAGCCTAACGCAGCCTTTATGTGGACTCTCAATACCAGAGTTATTTTTATGGTGCGGCCAGAAAAAAGCCGGCGTTAGTTTTTCGGGTCGTTACCGACAAAACTCCAAATCTAGGCCTTAGTGTTTGTCTTTGTTAGCACTAAATTTGAATGTGACAGCACTGTCTCTACTATAATTGATTTTTAAAATAAAGTCATTTTCACAAACTGATTATACTCAGCAAACAGGAAATGATTCCATGTTTTCTGTCATATCACGATTTACATTAAACTAATACAAAGTATTGTTTATTCACAACTCAAACCTATAAGAGTCATTTATATGATTTGGGATCACATCTCCGCACATCTTTCATATTCCCCTAAAATAATATCAAATATGATGAATAAACCTTTATCACTTCACCCCTTTAACACACCTTTTTCCTCTAATTCACCCATCTTGGTGAGATATGATATGTTTCCACATTTAGATCCCCTACATACACTTTTTCAATTAGATACTGAGTCATAGATATTATATCAGGCATTACATGATGTGCATGTATCTCCATCAATATTGATGATGATTTATTAATTTGTATCACCTTACTCTCTAAGAACCTTCCTTTTCTCTAATTCACCCAACTAGGGGTAACACATTACACTGTGTTTGAACTAGATCTCTTACAAACCTTTTTAATCTGATATGTAATTAGGACATCATATAAGGAATAATGTTACGTACAACATCAAATTAACATCATTGTTAATTCCCCTATGTCCTTGTCAGCCTGCTCTTTTCTTTATCCCACCATAGAGTAATACATACAGTATCAGTCATTCTACCTCATTTACACATAAATTTCAAGATAAGAGTCCGTTATTTTCCACTTGAATAGTTGAGAATGTAATATATTAACATAAACAGATTAACCTAATTGCATAAAATAATTAAGATCTTTTCCAAGTATATGATAACAATTTTCAATGTCATGATATCCAAGTGGTATATACCACCTTTAGAAGTCCATTCCATGTCCGAACTAATATTCTACCCAATAATTCACTAGAAAATGCGGAAATTCCAGGTACCGTAACACTTAAATTTTCGGGTAACGGGCGCTGCCTTTGAAAAAGCCAGAACAGGCGAAACGCATTAGCAGTTGTGTAGAGACGCTTTTTAATTTAGCAATGTTGAGACTCATCTAGTTGAGCCTACCTCGTAATAATTCAAAACAAGTCAAATAGTCATACCGCACTAAGCGGATTTATGTAGGACGCTCTTATTAGACGTTATGTATACACTACATATCTAGTGAACTCGTAACACTAGGAGGTGCTGCTACTTTAAGATACGTTGTTAATATGTGCATTGCTCCTATATTTGATTACCAACGATTACTTGTAGCGTATTATACTAGCACTTGAAGTTGTTGTTTACAGCGTGCATCACCTATGACCATATGAGCAAGTGGGTTTATCAATATCAACAACAGTATAATCGCTGTTATAACACCATAAAAACGCCAGTAGCACTAGGAGTCAGTTATTTAAAATACAATGTTAAGATATGAAATATGGTACTGAAAACAGCTATTGATCAAAGACTTAGCTATACCTTAACTAAGCTATAAACTTGTAGCAGTCAGATGTAATATGGATTACTAGTAATACTGTGTAAGAAAATATTAACAGTAGCCTGATGAAACAGTGCTGTGACACTGAGAAACGTGTTGCTGTTGTTTTTTAACTATTATAATACATTTTTAAACTTTCATTTTGCTGCCCATCCTATTTTTTTTGGATACCTTCATCTCATCATTCATCTTTTGGATCTCTGGACTCTCCTGTGTCAGACGAGGATTCCATTGGCTGACCACTCCACTTTGGGCTGAACTGACCTGCTCCTTACCTTTGCATCTCTGGACTCTCCCTGGTGAGACGAGGATTCCATTGGCTGAATATCTGTTGTGTCTACCGGACGACTGGTTGGTTCCGGACTGCTTATATTGCACATCAGTGCTTTATACTTTGTGAGTAAGATTCTTTACATCTGTTGTTATCTTTTGTGGAGTCATTTTGATCTGCACTATGTGGCGCCCTCTATCTCCTTTGTTATAGATCATCTTATCCTATGTTGTGGTGCGACACTCGAGAGGAGCTGCCTTCCAACTTGGATCTGTGCCATTGAGACCACCAAGAACTTTACCAGTAGGACTTTATGTATCACTGAACGTTATTATTTGGACTTTTTAGTCTGATCCTCTTGTATGATTTGATATAATCATATATTTAGATTGCTCAATAGGTTGTTTAGACCTGGTGGTTCATCATATGTGGTGTAAGTCTGTGAGTTATTAACTTATTGTACATTATCATATTGATTGACTGTCCCATTTTTGACAGTCCTTTGCGCACTTTTTGCTTTGTTTCGTTTTTTTCCTCAGTTTTCATATATATTTTATTTTTTACTTTCCACTGGTATCTTGGCGCCTCTTAATAGTACCTGTGTGGCTACTGTTGCCATCTGTGTGCTAGTTTGTCTTTGTAATTTCAAACTACTGTATGAGAAAGAGTAAATACTGACACTCGTTAACCAACCTGGCAGGTTTAGCCATGAATTGAAACATCCACCTGTAACTTAAAATACCTATGACTACTCACCATATAAACTGACCCAAGTTATGCAAGTAACCTGTAATCAATCAATTTATTGACCTACATACACGTGGTTAAGCATTACATACTGAATTGTATTGAAAATATATAGAAAGAGTGAAAAACATCCTCTAGGGTGTCACTCACTTAGAGACAGGGAATTCAGCACACTTTAGAAAAAAATCTTATAACCAAAAGATGATTAAATTAATTAGCTCATCAATGCACACATACACAACTTGTCTAGATAAATGTATTATACATAATTTATAAAATTGTATTTATTAAAATTATTTTTAATAAACTATGCATGATACATTTATCTAGACAAGTTGTGTCTGTGTGCATTGATGAGCTAATTAATTTAACCATGTTTTGGTTATAAGATTTTTTTCTAAAGTGTGCTGAATTCCCTGTCTCTAAGTGAGTGACACCCTAGAGCAGGGGTCGCCAACCTTTCGGACCTCAGGGACCACTAAATTCACAATTTTGAATCCCGTGGACCACTAACATGATTTTTTTTTAAAAAAAGGTACAAACCTGTATAATGTATATGTGTGTATATATATATATATATATATATAAATATATACACACACATACTGTACATAACTAGTATAACCATAGCTAAGTTTACATTATGTATATATTTACTAATTTTTAAGAATTATTTTTTGGAATTAACTAACTGAATGACAGAACTGAGAGAATTCTTCCAAATGACAGAGGAAGGGTGAGTGACAACTTTTGAGCTGGAAACAGAGGCAGAAAGTGGGGAAAAAAAGAATTATATTTAAAAGGATGGTAAGGTCAGAAATATTCTAATTATTACTAAAGAGTATTAATATATTTAAAATGTTCTTCAAATACCTTGCGCTGCGCTTTTTCTTCCATTCACAAGCTATTGGGGGCTAAAAAAAATGCAGATTTCCAAACCCACCATGAGGCTAATTTGCATTTGAGGAGTTAAAAATACAATCTAGCTACGCAAGTTGCGCAGTACTACGCAACGTGTGTTGGGAGATTGTGATTTAACTCCTCCTCCGTTGGTTTTCACTGATGTCCAGCCAGGCACTTTAGGGAGTTGCGGCATGACAGGGGTGAGATTAATTCCTGCTTGATGGTGTCAAGGACCACCAACATCTTCTCGTGGACCACCAGTGGTCCATGGACCACTGGTTGGCGACCGCTGCCCTAGAGGATGTTTTTCCCTCTTTCTTTCTATATATTTTCATTATAATATTTAAAGGGTCTGCACCAGTGCACCTCCTCCATATGAGGATTTCTCACAATTATAAAATTGTTAATATATTCTCTAAACAGCCTTTTAAGCATGTAACTTTTCTATTAAATACTGAATTGTATTGTAGATATATTTACTTTTCGAATGTAAAGTGATTATCATCTGTATACACAGATATACTACATGAGATTATGTGCACTAGTTGATCTTCAAGGGCCACGTTGCAATACAAATCTAGTTCCAGTAACACTGTTGCAAAAATATAACTGGTAAACAGAGTTGTAACCTAATAACACCTAATACATTCATTAGATAATATACAGTCATTTGTTGACTAACCTGGCTGTCTTAACTCCTGACTCTAACACTAGTGTTTAATAGATAGCATCCGACAGCAACATTGTTGCAACAAAGAGCAATATTGTACCACAGCACCTGATCCTAGCTATGCGAATAACTCATAAGTTACACAGTATCCTCTAGTTGATGATGCTTAGAGAATCATGTATTTCAATCATATTTATAATATATTAATCTGTTACACCCAAGGTGTGGATTTTCTTGTATAACACACAACCTCAGTTACATTTTATACCTACTAATACCGGAGTTGATATCTATGGGCCATGCACTAGGCATTAGTTAGTAACACTTTATGTTTACAAGTGATCTTCACTGATCACATTGACACATTTATGCAACCTGATAGTTTCAATCTCAAAAGGAACTGTTCATTTATATACAGTTATGGCACACGTACATTGTTTTCTACATATACAGAGCAGTACACTGTGGGGTACTCTGGATTTCCATTAACCCCATCTGTACATTGGTCACGATATACACAATTTTATAACTATTCTACATAATCCGCAATGGGATACCTAGATGAGCGGTAATTTAACATCTATGTTCTATGACTCTCCCATGAGTGTTCCATTTGAGGAGATTAGGCTACAATCCTCAACTCCTTTGGTTGTGGTACTTCAAATTGATTAACATTAGACGCATTGACCTATTTTATGCAGTACCACATTCACCTAATTATCAAAAGAAGTCTCACTTTGTTGGTTTTAATTTTCTTTGTGTTCATGAGTGTCAATTTTATTGATCCAATATTAAAAGTTATATTTTATTTTCACCCAGAATTTCCTTGCCTTTAGAGTCTGGGCAGAGAGTGCTTAACTTGCATGCTTTTCTGTGGATTTCTTCTATAGTTCCACTATTGTAGTTCAATTTCTATGCAAAAGCACCACCCCACTGTACACAATACATTTGATCAGTAGTGAGGGATACAATATTACATTGTCACACACTACTCAACAGATTATAGTACCATTGTTATTGTTTGTGTTGAGTTTAAAATTTACTCTGGGAATTCCAGGGCTTCTAAACAATAGAGCACACAGACTCATCTACACCAATGGATTCCACATGGGATAGGGACAGACAGGCCAGACATCTTAAAAGAACAGCTGACCTTAACGAAATTTTTGAAGAAAGTAACAATTCAGGTGGCATCACAATTCCTACCACCCTGGGTTACTAAGGGTCTCACACAAGACCATGTTCAAACAGGACAAGGTATGGTGGAACCACCATTTTTTCGAAAAATAAATAGAAAAAAAGCTTATACCCCCAGAGGCTTATGAATCCAGCTCTTTCCAGCCTTTGAATTTAGGGACCCAACATACACTATAGAATGAGAAGAGGCACTTTCAGAATGTTCTACCAAGCTAATGAACATTCTTATAGAACACGACCGTTCTGAGTATGATTTATTGGAAACAAAAATCAAAGAGCATAATGAAGCTCTCAAGAATTTTGAAAGCAACCCGGAATTTGAAAAATTAAACAAAACCTTTCAAAAAGAGCTAGATAAATATGAAATAGAACTTAAAGCCACCACTTATAGCCACTGACTTATACACATGCTCAGTAGTAGATGAAGCCTCCGAAAACATGGAAATACAAAGAATGTGCACTTTTTAATAATGGAAGTGTATTGGAATTATTTTTTCTTAATTGCATGGTTTATCTAAGTCATGGTACTTTCATTTTGACTTTAGTGTTCTTGAACAGATTTTCCAGATCTCAAAGTTCACAACAGGCTTCACAAGCTTAAAGGGACAGTCATCACCAGAATTTTTGTTGTTTTAAAAGATAGATAATCCCTTTATTACCCATTCCCTAGTTTTGCATAACCAACACAGTTACAATAATACACGTGTTACCTCTGTTATTACCTTGTATCTAAGCATCTGTAAACTGCCCCCTTAATTTAGTTCTTTTGACAGACTTGCATTTTAGCCAACCAGTGTTCACTCCTCTGTAAATTCATGTGCATGAGCTCAATGTTATCTATATGAAACACATGAACTAACACCCTCTAGTGGTGAAAAACTGTCAAAATGCATTTAGATTAGAGGCGGCCTTCAAGCTCTAAGAAATTAGCATATAAACCTCCTGGGTTTAGCTTTCAAATAAGAATACCAAGAAAAAGTTCAATTGGTGATAAAAGTAAATTGGAAAGTTGTTTAAAATTACATGCTCTATTTGAATCATGAAAGATTTTTTTTTGGACTTGACTGTCCCTTTATCATAACGGAATATGTTCTATATTAAAATATTAAAATATTTCTACATACAGTAAATCTGATGTTTTTTTTAAACAATATATATATATGTATATATATATATTTATTTATATATTTTGTGACAAGGTGGCCGAGCTTTTGGCTTTAAACAAGAAGGAATAGTACTTCATTAGTGATGTCGCGAACCTAAAATTTTCAGTTCGCGAACGGCGAACGCGAACTTCAGCAAATGTTCGTGAACCGGGCGAACCGCCATAGACTTCAATAGGCAGGCAAATTTTAAAACCCACAGGGACTCTTTCTGGCCACAATAGCGATGGAAAAGTTTCACAAGAAAAAACACCCAGCGCCTATTGGTATTAACCCCTAGCTCAGATAAATTGACCCCTAGTGGTCAACTAACAAACAATCGAATTTAGAATTAAATATCCAAGCGCCAACAAAAGAGGCAGGGTCTTAGCTAAAATTAATTACTTGTCACTATTTATTACAATGTTCATTCCATTTCTGGAAAAAAGTACATAAATTAAAAAGCAATGAAAATCAGTGACTGTTACAGTAAACTATTTCCAATTTTCTGCCTTGGACTCTCCAAGTGAATACAATTATTGAATTATAACACTTATGTGTGGAATCTCCAATCTTCTAAAATATAAAAATTCAAGTAGAATATCACATATAAGTCAATATGAACCTTACATTCCCTCATGGATCCATGTTCACAATCTAAAATTGACTCACAGTTTAAAATGGAAATTGGGCTTTCCCCTATTTCCTTGTTAAAATATATAGGATCTTAAACTCACCTGCTAATGTGATAGCAGGGATTCTTAATACCCTAGGCTTTGTCTATTACTGGCAGTCTCTATTAGAAGGCTGACAACCACTAAGACATCGGCTTATCTCTTATAGTTTGCACAATTACATACACTCCTAATATCTGAGCAAGTGCCGCTATATCACAGCGGGTATCGCTATTAAATATACTCGTTACTTCTGGATATAAATGTAACCTAAGCTTAGGCTCATTGATAGAACTTAAGCACAGTGTCTATGATGCTGACAGATACACTTGTGTTTTCAGCGGGTGGCTACTATTCCAATTGCCGTGATGCGGGTAGTGACTGAATGACTATACAAAAATAACCAAGTGCATTCAAATTTCAAAATATCAACTAAATCAACAAAATCAAAAAACTTGTGCTAACCTCTAAAACTTTATGCAAAAATTACAGAAGAATTTGTGAATAAAGTGATTTGCTGTGATAACTCACTCCTTTAAACATGTGTTTAACATTCAAAATTGCAAACCTTATAGCTCTAAAATACGCAAATCTTATAGCTTTAAAAAACGCTATTTCTGTGAGTGAATCTTTTATCAGTACAATCCAAATAATAATAGATATTACGATACCGTGAAAAAGTTAATGTGAAAACGTAAATAATAAAATCCTAAAAAAGTCTATATGCAGTGTCTCTTCAATATTCTGTGCAGCTAACCATGTTGCCTTAAAATTTCAAATTGAACCAATGTCAAATGTTTAGACCTTAGTCTTCAATAGCTTAGGTATGTCCCCAGATGGTGTTAATTCCCCGGACTGGACCAGTGGAGTTGCCAATCCTCCTTTTCAGTTCGTATATGTGTGTGTCTGCAATGGTGTGCGGCTCAGTTCCTTAGCTTCCCAAGTGTTTATAACGCTGCACAACTGATCCCTCTGTTAAAACAGATAAAAACAATAGTGTAGATTGCAAATATCAATCCTAATGTAAGAAATACACTTACCAGCCAACGCGTTTCGGTCGTAAATCGACCTTTCTCAAGACTGGTTTTCGGTCACAGACAAAGGTGTTCTTATACCTCTTTCATCCTGACCTTAATTTTGGTCCTGGAAGTGTTTGTCATAATCCCTTCGGTTTTTGTCAAATGTTTTGTTTGTCACTATGTCTATAATCAACTCTTTCTTAACTTCTATTATTATCTTCATTTTCCTTTGTTTATTCTGATTATATATTTTCATATTTTACTATATTGAGGTCTTTGATTTCTTGTTTTACTGTCTCGTTTTTTGGTCTTTTCTATTGGCTAGTCGGAGTTCCTTTTGTGATACGTAATTGGCCAGGTTCTGTGGGTGTGTGGTTTTTAATACTCCCTATTGGTTGTAGCATATAGCTTCGGTTAATGATATTTTAGTTTACTAAGCCTTTCAAATATTTTATTAGTTTAGTCTGTCGCCTCTTATTCTTTTATTTTCTTTTAATTTGTGTAATCCTAATGTTTTTATCTTTAATTAAAGTATCCCAATTGTTAATCTTTTAGAACTTTATAATTTGTCAAATTCTGGGCGTGTAGGATTTTTGATCATCCCCATTGGTTGTGGTATCATGCTTTTGTTGGGGGTGTGCATTTTATCTCTTTTCTTATTGGTTCTAGTTGAGGTAACCAGCTTGAGGATCTTGTCCGAGTTTTCAAAACCCCTTTAGACTAGTGTCGTTATTTTTCCAGCAGGTTTATCATTACCCTCATACATACATTCTCATTAGGATTTTTATCACCGCTTTTTCTTGCAGGCTTTCCTTTCTCTACCTCACTATGATTCTTATATTCGAATGCTTCTCTCTTTATTTTTAATATATGACAGATATCAATCTCATATATAAATGTGAAAACTGGATGGTGCTTCACTTTTCTATTAGAGGTTCAGTGAGTGACAATCCTATATTTGCATGCATGTATGAGCGAATCTTACTCTACTTTGCTTAGTTAATACTTATACAAGTTCTATATTATTAACTCCTTCTATATCGCCCTCCCTTTGATCTTCATTAGTGTTATTCTATTCTTCGTTGTTCCTAACTTATCTTATTTGTTTGTTACAGCGTCTTACAAATCTAATTCCCTTTTTCCTAATATTTTCTTACTTTATGTTATACAGTGTGATATAATATATGTTATATATTTTATCGTGGTGGTTTCTCAGGGGCCCAGAAAAAATTCCCATTATCTTGATAAATTAAATTGTGTGGTTTTCCATTTCTGGAGAAATAAGAATTGTTGGTTTACCATAAGTTTAGAGTACAGAAAAAAATGAAAAGAATCTTTTGAAAAAATATATGTATAAAAAATATATATAAAAATGAGCTTCTAGTGAAAATACACTTTGCACAGCTTTTGTTTTTGTTTTTCTGTGTAATTTCCACTATTCAGTTGTTGTTATTTTCCCAACAATAAATGTGTTCAGTCTTATGTTTTTTATAAATACTAAACTGGGCCGCTAATTTTCATAGAGGGACCATATTTTATGAGGGGTTCTTTCTTAAAGTTCTTCTATATCATGTTTAGATACTGTATTGTATGCATCAAATGGACTCCTAGGATTAAATCATATTCTTCTAATTTCAGAATCATCTTGTAGTTGTTTTGTTTTCAATTATTATTAAAGATGAATTAAAAATTTTTTTGGAAAAAATCAAAATATTGAAGAAATGGAATGGCATTTTCCATGTAGTGTATAGGTCAGATATTATCTTATGGAGACATTCCTTTTTATTTTATTTGTAGACAAGTTTGTTGGTTTGAAAAATGAGGGTTCCTTTTATTATTCCAATTTTCTGGATGTCTTTCTTGTATTGGTATCTACATTCGTTGGGTTTCTTCAGTGAAGGTTATTTGGTCAATTTTCCATGTTTTTTCTCCTTTTTTCAAGAATTATAGACCATTACCATTTTACATTTAGGGTTTGTTAATGATGTTAAATCAGTTTTCTTTTTCACAGAGGTTGTTATGTTGTTACATTTAGAATTTGTATGTTTTAGGTTAGATTCCAAAGATGGGACAAGTCCTCTTTATTATTTAACCCTCTTGGGTATAGGCAGTCCATATGGAAGATCCATTTCGATTCTTCTATCAGAAGTCTTCTTTCGTGATCACCTCCTCTCCAATTTTTGTGAACCTTTTTTATTCCTATATATTTCAAAGATTTTATTTCTCCATGGTGTTTTTCAAAGAAATGGTTGTATAGGGGGGTTTCTTTGCTTAGCTTCTCAATACAGAGAAGGTGTTCACGTATTCGGTCCTTCAGCTGTCTGGACGTCTGTCCAACATATTGTAATCCACATGGACATTGGAGTAGATAAATGACATTCCTATCGTGGCATTGGATCAGTTCTTCGATTTTATATTTTTTTGTGTTGTGATTGGATTTGAATTCGGTAGTTTTTATTCCACTTTTACATGCTTTACATGTATGACATGGAAAAAATCCTTTCACCATCTTCCCAAACGGGTCTTTAATTGTTGGCAATTTCTTCTTTTGCGTGCTGGGTGCCAATCTATTTTTTAAATTGTTGGCCCTTCGATATACAAAAATTGGTTTTTCTGGGAGTTTTTCTCCTAAGATGTCATCGTCTTTCAATATACTCCAATGTTTCCTGTAGATATCTTCAATTATTCGGCAGTTCTGACTGTATTCTGTTATTAGTAGAACCTTTACCATATTTTCATCATTTGTTGTCAACCTTTCTTTGTATTTAGTGAGATTTCTTCTTTCCACTGTTCTTACTTCTTCTATTCTTTGATCTAATACTTCTTCGTTGTAACCTCTGTCTAGAAACTTGGCCTTAATAGTCTGGGCTTGTTCTTCCCATTTCAAGGGATCGGAACAGTTCTTTTTCATCCTAAGGAGTTGCCCTTTTGGGATGTTCCTTTTCCAGTTGTTATGGTGACAGCTTTTTTGGTGGACATAATTGTTACTGTCCACCTTCTTGAAGAATGTAGATGTCTCTATCTTCCCTTCCTTCACTTCTATGTTTAAATCCAGATAGGTCAATGTTGTTTGACTCCATTCATACGTAAAATGTAGGTTAACATCATTCTTATTCATGATGCTGATAGTGTATTCCAGATTTTCTTGTGACCCTCTCCATATTAATATGATGTCATCAATATATCGGCGGTAGAGAACCAGGTCCGCGCCCGCTGGACAGGATTCCCAGAATATCTCTTCCCATTTAGCCATATAGAGATTGGCATAGCTGGGCGCGAACCTGGTTCCCATCGCCGTACCGCAAACTTGTCTATAGAACTTGCCATTGTTACAAAAGTAATTGTGATTCAATATATAGTGGATACTATCCAAAATAAAATCACATTGATTAGATGGAATTTCTGTGTCCTTCTCTAGATAGAATTTTACAGCTTTCAACCCCTCATTATGGGGTATGCTGGTGTACAGCGCGGTGACATCACACGTTACCAGGATGAAATTACTTTCCCATTTTAGATCTTCAAGGAGTTTGATTATTTGGGTAGAGTCCCTTAAGTAGGAAGGGCGCTCTTTAACATGTCGTTGTAGATGTCTGTCCACATATTCAGACAGATTACTACTTAAGGAACCAATCCCTGATATTATTGGTCTTCCGGGTGGCTTGTTTAGATTTTTGTGAATCTTTGGAAGATGGTATATGATTGGTGTTCTTGGAAATGTTACATTTATATAGCTATATTCTTTATCATTTAAAATACCATCTTCCTTAGCTGCCTTCAGTAGATCCACTAGTTCTTTCTTGTATGTATTTGTTGGGTTTTCACCTAATTTTTGGTACGTGTTTTCATCGCTTAAAATTCTTTCAGTCTCCTCATTATAATCTGACCTATTCATTACCACAATCCCTCCGCCCTTATCCAAACTTTTAGATGGTGCAAATGATAAACCAAGTCCTAAAACTGATTTTTCGTTTTTATTCAACTCATAAGAGCTTAGATTGAATATCCCATTTTCAATCACAGTGTCTTCTTCTTTTTTCTTTATTTTTGCCCCTCCCCTCTTCTCTCTATGGTTCTTATTTTTGATCTTACTGCTGACTGGTTTTCCTCCCATTCTTTGTGGTGGTGGCGATCCAATCCTAAAAAAGTAGCAGAAGAAGAAGAGGGGGAGTGTGATGGTTGGCTATCTTGCAATTTTAACAGTTTTTGTTCATGGTCTCCCATCTCTTTACTCTTAATAGATGTTTCTTCGATGGTTACCCCCTTCTTCACCTCTTTCGGTCTTTCCATGTTCTGGTTATTTGTTAATTTCTGTTGTTTTCTCATCCTCGGTGTCTCAAATCCTTCCTCATCTCTTCTATTATATGTTCTTTCACCTTCATAGCCCCTTCCTTTATATGGTCTTTCTTCTTCATAATTCCTTCTATGATAGAATTGTCTCTCATCCCCATAATTTTGTCCCTCTGTATACCCTCGATCTTTCCAGTTTCTCTCCGGGTATTCGGGTTGGTTCCAATTCCTTTGTTCATATTTTTCTCTATGTTGGTAGCCATACTGTCTCTCTCCGTATCCATATGGGGCTTGTACATACTCTCTTCTTCCTCTTCTTGGTCCATTGTATTCATTCCCCCTTCTTTGATCATTATATGGTCCATCATAGTGACTCCTTTGGGATCTGTTATAAGCATGGTCCCCCTCGCTCATAGTTGTTCCTTATTTGTCTATTCTGGGTGAATGAACCCCCATAATAATGGTTATTATAACCATTTTCATTATATCTAAAATTTCTCGATCTTGGGTCATACGGTCGAGTTTGAAATTCTTCCCTGGGGTTCCTTGCTTTGGATGGTTTTCTTAAATATATTTCCTCTTTAAAATTTCCTTGTGTCATATTCTTTTCCAAATTTGTGGTATTTCTATGATTTTCTATATCTTTTTCGTTCCTATTCTCCCTCCCATTTTCACTTTGTGTTCCCTTGGCCCCTGTATTATGTTCTATATATGTGTTTCTTTCTCTAACCTCTACATCTTCCCCGACTGCCAAATCATTTTCTTCTTCTTCCTCTTTCTTTTTCTCTATTTCTCTCATTAACTTTTTAGTTTTCTTTCTTATAATATCCTCCTTGATCTTACTTACTTTTTTAACTAAGATTTCCTTCTTTTCTGCAATCTCCTTACTTTCTGGTCCTGAGTTTTCTAGGTTTACTATAATAGCCTCATTCCAACATCTAAGTCAGTGATCAGAATCTCCCTATATTCTATTATTAATTTTATTAACTGTTTGGAAGTTTCAATTAGCACATTCCTCCATTTGACTGCTATATTATCTGATAAAGAAATGCACAATCTTTATGTACTAATAAACCCTTAGGAATAACTTCGAGTTCCAAACATTTCTTAAGGAACGAAATTTCGCCCTTGTATTTGACCTCTGAAATTAAGAATTTTTGTATATCGAAGGGCCAACAATTTAAAAAATAGATTGGCACCCAGCACGCAAAAGAAGAAATTGCCAACAATTAAAGACCCGTTTGGGAAGATGGTGAAAGGATTTTTTCCATGTCATACATGTAAAGCATGTAAAAGTGGAATAAAAACTACCGAATTCAAATCCAATCACAACACAAAAAAATATAAAATCGAAGAACTGATCCGATGCCACGATAGGAATGTCATTTATCTACTCCAATGTCCATGTGGATTAAAATATGTTGGACAGACGTCCAGACAGCTGAAGGACCGAATACGTGAACACCTTCTCTGTATTGAGAAGCTAAGCAAAGAAACCCCCCTATACAACCATTTCTTTGAAAAACACCATGGAGAAATAAAATCTTTGAAATATATAGGAATAAAAAAGGTTCACAAAAATTGGAGAGGAGGTGATCACGAAAGAAGACTTCTGATAGAAGAATCGAAATGGATCTTCCATATGGACTGCCTATACCCAAGAGGGTTAAATAATAAAGAGGACTTGTCCCATCTTTGGAATCTAACCTAAAACATACAAATTCTAAATGTAACAACATAACAACCTCTGTGAAAAAGAAAACTGATTTAACATCATTAACAAACCCTAAATGTAAAATGGTAATGGTCTATAATTCTTGAAAAAAGGAGAAAAAACATGGAAAATTGACCAAATAACCTTCACTGAAGAAACCCAACGAATGTAGATACCAATACAAGAAAGACATCCAGAAAATTGGAATAATAAAAGGAACCCTCATTTTTCAAACCAACAAACTTGTCTACAAATAAAATAAAAAGGAATGTCTCCATAAGATAATATCTGACCTATACACTACATGGAAAATGCCATTCCATTTCTTCAATATTTTGATTTTTTTTTTTTTTTTTTTAAATAATAATTGAAAACAAAACAACTACAAGATGATTCTGAAATTAGAAGAATATGATTTAATCCTAGTAGTCCATTTGATGCATACAATACAATATCTAAACATGGTATATAAGAACTTTAAGAAAGAACCCCTCATAAAATATGGTCCCTCTATGAAAATTAGCGGCCCAGTTTAGTCTTTATAAAAAACATAAGACTGAACACATTTATTGTTGGGAAAATAACAACAACTGAATAGTGGAAATTACACAGAAAAACAAAAACAAAAGCTGTGCAAAGTGTATTTTCACTAGAAGCTCATTTTTATATATATTTTTTATACATATATTTTTTCAAAAGATTCTTTTCATTTTTTTCTGTACTCTAAACTTATGGTAAACCAACAATTCTTATTTCTCCAGAAATGGAAAACCACACAATTTAATTTATCAAGATAATGGGATTTTTTTCTGGGCCCCTGAGAAACCACCACGATAAAATATATAACATATATTATATCACACTGTATAACATAAAGTAAGAAAATATTAGGAAAAAGGGAATTAGATTTGTAAGACGCTGTAACAAACAAATAAGATAAGTTAGGAACAACGAAGAATAGAATAACACTAATGAAGATCAAAGGGAGGGCGATATAGAAGGAGTTAATAATATAGAAATTGTATAAGTATTAACTAAGCAAAGTAGAGTAAGATTCGCTCATACATGCATGCAAATATAGGATTGTCACTCACTGAACCTCTAATAGAAAAGTGAAGCACCATCCAGTTTTCACATTTATATATGAGATTGATATCTGTCATATATTAAAAATAAAGAGAGAAGCATTCGAATATAAGAATCATAGTGAGGTAGAGAAACGAAAGCCTGCAAGAAAAAGTGGTGATAAAAATCCTAATGAGAATGTATGTATGAGGGTAATGATAAACCTGCTGGAAAAATAACAACACTAGTCTAAAGGGGTTTTTAAAACTCGGACAAGATCCTCAAGCTGGTTACCTCAACTAGAACCAATAAGAAAAGAGATAAAATGCACACCCCCAACAAAAGCATGATACCACAACCAATGGGGATGATCAAAAATCCTACACGCCCAGAATTTGACGAATTATAAAGTTCTAAAAGATTAACAATTGGGATACTTTAATTAAAGATAAAAACATTAGGATTACACAAATTAAAAGAAAATAAAAGAATAAGAGGCGACCGACTAAATAAACAAAGGAAAATGAAGATAATAATAGAAGTTAAGAAAGAGTTGATTATAGACATAGTGACAAACAAAACATTTGACAAAAACCGAAGGGATTATGACAAACACTTCCGGGACCAAAATTAAGGTCAGGATGAAAGAGGTATAAGAACACCTTTGTCTGTGACCGAAAACCAGTCTTGAGAAAGGTCGATTTACGACCGAAACGCGTTGGCTGGTAAGTGTATTTCTTACATTAGGATTGATATTTGCAATCTACACTATTGTTTTTATCTGTTTTAACAGAGGGATCAGTTGTGCAGCGTTATAAACACTTGGGAAGCTAAGGAACTGAGCCGCACACCATTGCAGACACACACATATACGAACTGAAAAGGAGGATTGGCAACTCCACTGGTCCGGGGAATTAACACCATCTGGGGACATACCTAAGCTATTGAAGACTAAGGTCTAAACAATTGACATTCGTTCAATTTGAAATTTTAAGGCAACATGGTTAGCCGCACAGAATATTGAAGAGACACTGCATATAGACTTTTTTAGGGTTTTATTATTTACGTTTTCACATTAACTTTTTCACGGTATCGTAATATCTATTATTATTTGGATTGTACTGATAAAAGATTCACTCACAGAAATAGCGTTTTTTAAAGCTATAAGATTTGCGTATTTTAGAGCTATAAGGTTTGCAATTTTGAATGTTAAACACATGTTTAAAGGAGTGAGTTATCACAGCAAATCACTTTATTCACAAATTCTTCTGTAATTTTTTGCATAAAGTTTTAGAGGTTAGCACAAGTTTTTTGATTTTGTTGATTTAGTTGATATTTTGAAATTTGAATGCACTTGGTTATTTTTGTATAGTCATTCAGTCACTACCCGCATCACGGCACTTGGAATAGTATCCACCCGCTGAAAACACAAGTGTATCTGTCAGCATCATAGACACTGTGCTTAAGTTCTATCAATGAGCCTAAGCTTCGGTTACATTTATATCCAGAAGTAACGAGTACATTTAATAGCGATACCCGCTGTGATATAGCGGCACTTGCTCAAATATTAGGAGTGTATGTAATTGTGCAAACTATAAGAGATAAGCCGATGTCTTAGTGGTTGTCAGCCTTCTAATAGAGACTGCCAGTAATAGACAAAGCCTAGGGTATTAAGAATCCCTGCTATCACATTAGCAGGTGAGTTTAAGATCCTATATATTTTAACAAGGAAATAGGGGAAAGCCCAATTTCCATTTTAAACTGTGAGTCAATTTTAGATTGTGAACATGGATCCATGAGGGAATGTAAGGTTCATATTGACTTATATGTGATATTCTACTTGAATTTTTATATTTTAAAAGATTGGAGATTCCACACATAAGTGTTATAATTCAATAATTGTATTCACTTGGAGAGTCCAAGGCAGAAAATTGGAAATAGTTTACTGTAACAGTCACTGATTTTCATTGCTTTTTAATTTATGTACTTTTTTCCAGAAATGGAATGAACATTGTAATAAATAGTGACAAGTAATTAATTTTAGCTAAGACCCTGCCTCTTTTGTTGGCGCTTGGATATTTAATTCTAAATTCGAGTGATGGAAAAGTTGTTTCAAGGGGACTAACACCTGGACAAAACTCCCATGGAAAATTACATAGTTGATGCAGAGTCTGGTTTTAATCCATAAAGGGCATAAATCACCTAACATTCCTAAATTGTTTGGAATAACGTGTTTTAAAACATCAGGTATGATGTTGTATCGATCAGGTAGTGTAAGGGTTACGCCCGCTTCACAGTGACAGACCAAACTCCCCATTTAACGCACCGCAAACAACCGCAAACAGTCCATTTGCACAACCGCAAACTCCCCATTTGCACAGGGTTGGACCTGAGCTCTGCAATGACGGCATTCTGGTGGTGGCAACAGCATGCGTTGATTGGCGTGCTGTCTGGCTGACCCCGGGTGCCGATGCATGCTGTCTGACTGTGCCACTAGCTCCTTGCGACGACCTCCCCCTGCTTCCAACTCGTCTCCTCCTCCTCTGTCTCCCCATCTGAACTTTCCCCCTGTTCTTCTTCTCTTCTAGCGGGCACCCACATGACATCCACGGACGCATCGTCATCATCAACCACTTCACTTGTATCTGACAACTCAGCAAAGGAAGCAGCAGAGGGTACAACATCATCATCATCATCACACCGTACGTCCATGTGTGTAATGCTGCCTGACTGAGACATATCCCTGTTATCTACATCCTCTGGCAATAATGGTTGTGCATCACTCATTTCTTCCAACTGATGTGTAAATAACTCCTCTGACAGATCAAGTGAAGCGGCTGTGGTGCTAGTGTTGGTGGTGGCGGTAGGCGGGCGAGTGGTAACTTGAGAGGTAAAGTCACTTATGTGTAAGCACTAAATTACCAAAGTCCACATCGTAGGATGCAAATGGTATTAAGGAAATATATGTGTCATTTGTGCACTGTTCTATGATGAAATTCTGAACAGGAAAGCACCTGCTAACTCACCCGGCTTCTTGTCGGTACTTTTCTTTTTCTTTTGTCAAGGTGATGCGGTATTTGGGAGCGGCCCGTCCACGGGGGTACCCTTGATCGGAGGAATATCTCTTTACCGGTAAAATAACCTGGACTTCTTTAGACGAGCCTCCTGTCCGGTACTTTCTCCCCTCCTGGGCCCGCTCCTCACTTCACCGCTCAGCATTCAGCGTCTGACGTCACCTGCGAGTACCCGACAACTGGCCACACCTCTCCCTCTGAGATGCACCTGCCTCCGCTGGTGGGTGTGTGGTGAGTGCGTCCACTAGGTTCTGTCGTGCCGTAGAATCTTCCGTGCTTGCTCGATTTCTGAATCAACTGGATAAGTAGTAGTAAGCAGCACCGGAGACTTGTATGCACTTAAAAGAAATTCACTTTATTCAGGCAATTGGATCCTTTACAAAGCGGTTGATATGTGACAAATTTGTGCCATAGAGTTGCACTCCATGAACCGTTGCTTACGCGTTTCAGCCCTTATGGCCGTAATCGTAGCTATAGTTCACAATCACCTTTACCTATTTATACACCTGTGCTTGTGCGTGATTGGATAAAATCAAACCTGGGGCGCAATTCTATGAATGGCTACAAAACAAACATATATGTCTAAGCCAAACTAAATGTTTAAATTCAGAGCACTTGCTTAATGAACTTATTATTAAAGAGATAACAACACTTAATATAAACTTACATTGATATTAATAATAATGGTAAATCCTGTTCACATACTGTACATTAAAATAATCCTGAATAAACTCATATGTTCAGTTTGCAATTATGGAACAGCTATTGCTATTTTATAAAAGGCACTAATTGGCTGGACTAGAAAAAGAAAGAAATGAAAGAAATTCAATTTCATTTATGAGTGCAAGATATTATATATAATGTATTCTTAATTTTGCTCTCACAATATTTTTCTTCTAAAAGTTTAAGGCCCCAATCATAATGAACTCTTTACTATATACATATTCCATTGCTTGTACATATTCCTAAATGTCAACAGACTATTTACCACAATTTAAAGGGATATTGGAATACACCGTCTTAATGAGTAACAACAAAGATTAACCTGTTATTTATTGAATAAAATTTAATTATAATTCAATTAATTTCAAAATATTATTGAATCTAAAAGGGGAAACTAATGATGATTCTTTGTACTCACCGAAGTTCGCGCCCTCATATGCCAACCTGTTCATGGGTTGGTTTGAGCTGTCCCACATCTATGGATGTGATGACCCTTGGAAGGCGAAGATTAAATATTATAGAAGATACATAGATGATCTTCTGATCATCTGGCAAGGAGAAGAATCGGAGGCTCAGAGGTTTGTTACTGACTTCAATAATAATACAGCAGGTATAAAGTTTACTTTTGAATTTGGACATACCAAAATTAATTTTTTGGATGTAACGTTGACAGGAGTACAAAATAAAGTATTCACACAGGTGTATAGGAAACCTATTTCCGGAAATACTCTTTTACATGCGAAGAGCAGTCATCCTAAAAGAGTATTTCACTCAGTGATGAAGGGACAATTTGTACGGCTCAAAAGAAATAGCTCTACACAGGAGGAATATGAAAGACAGGCTCAGGATTTAGAAACCAGATTAGTTAACAGGGGCTACAACAAGAGAGAAATAGAAAGAATTAATAATCAAGTTAATTCAAGTGATAGAAAGATTTTTCTGGCACAAAATGAAGCAACAAACAAAAAGAAAGCTTTTGAAGGTGTCAGCTTTGTCACCCGTTATAGTTCTCAATATCAAGATATTTGTAATATCATACGCAAACACTTTCATATGTTGAAAGCGGATGATGAATTAATGAATATTGTCACTAAAGGGTGTAGATACGCCTTCAAGAAAGGTCTATCAATAGGTAACATGGTAGCTCCAACGCAGCTACCTTCAACTCAAATTTCTAGCTCATCATGGTTAAAACATAATGGGGTTTATAAATGCAGTTATTCATCATGCATAGCCTGCAGTCATTTACAAACAAGCAATGAGGGCTTTTCAAGTACAGTAACTGGAGAAAAGTTTAGCCACTATTCATGTCTAAACTGTAGAAGCAGATACATTGTATACCTATTGACATGTAATATATGTGGGGTGCAATACACTGGTCTTACCACTAGAGAGGCACGTGATAGGATCAGGGAGCACATCACAAATATTAAAGCAGGAAAAATTACGACCCCCCTAGTACAACATTTCAAGACCTTCCATAATAAAAATGCAGCCTCATTGGAATGGACCATAATAGAGCAGGTGAAGAATAAAAAGAGAGGAGGAGACAGAGATAGTTTCTTAGCCAAAAGGGAAGTTTTTTGGATTCACCGATTAAAAACTAGAATTCCCACAGGATTAAATTCTGAATATGACATTATAAATTATTGGGAATAATCGGTGAGTACAAAGAATCATCATTAGTTTCCCCTTTTAGATTCAATAATATTTTGAAATTAATTGAATTATAATTAAATTTTATTCAATAAATAACAGGTTAATCTTTGTTGTTACTCATTAAGACGGTGTATTCCAATATCCCTTTAAATTGTGGTAAATAGTCTGTTGACATTTAGGAATATGTACAAGCAATGGAATATGTATATAGTAAAGAGTTTATTATGATTGGGGCCTTAAACTTTTAGAAGAAAAAATATTGTGAGAGCAAAATTAAGAAAACATTATATATAATGTCTTGCACTCACAAATGAAATTGAATTTCTTTCAGTTCTTTCTTTTTCTAGTCCAGCCAATTAGTGCCTTTTATAAAATAGCAATAGCTGTTCCATAATTGCAAACTGAACATATGAGTTTATTCAGGATTATTTTAATGTACAGTATGTGAACAGGATTTACCATTATTATTAATATCAATGTAAGTTTATATTAAGTGTTGTTATCTCTTTAATAATAAGTTCATTAAGCAAGTGCTTTGAATTTAAACATTTAGTTTGGCTTAGACATATGTTTGTTTTGTAGCCATTCATAGAATTGCGCCCCAGGTTTGATTTTATCCAATCACGCACAAGCACAGGTGTATAAATAGGTAAAGGTGATTGTGAACTATAGCTACGATTACGGCCATAAGGGCTGAAACGCGTAAGCAACGGTTCATGGGGTGCAACTCTATGGCACAAATTTGTCACATATCAACCACTTTGTAAAGGATCCAATTGCCTGAATATAGTGAATTTCTTTTAAGTGCATACAAGTCTCCGGTGCTGCTTACTACTACTTATCCAGTAACTTGAGAGGTGCCCGAAGCTAAGCTGGAGGAGGATGGTGCGTCAAGGTTCCGAGCGGAAGCTGTAGAAGATTGGGTGTCCTGCGTTAGCCAGTCAACTATGTCCTCAGAACTTTTCGAGTTCAGGGTATGTGGCCTCTGAACACTGGGAATTATTCTAGGGCCAAAGGGAATCACAGCACCACGACCACGACGGCCCCTGCGGGGTTGCCTGCCTCTGCCTGTCATTTTTTTTTCCATTAGTGGTGCTATGCGTGCAAGCTACTGTGACAACAGATATGAGTGGCACTGTGCACTGGCAGAAGTTGGCAGAGTAGACGCTGTAGGCCTGACACACACGCTTGCAGACAACTAACTGCTATTCAATCTATTACAGTCAAAATTGTATACACTACTGTTACACCAGATATGAGTTGCACTGGTGTGACACTGTGCCCTGGCAGGCTCTGAAACGCACACGCGTGAAGGAAACTGACTGCTATTATTTCACAGTCAAATTTCTATTTTTTTTTTTAATGTACACTACTGTTACACCAGATATGAGTTGTACTTGTGTGACACTGTGCCCTGGCAGGCCCTGAAACGCACACGTGTGAAGGAAACTGACTGCTATTATTTCACAGTCAAATTTCTAGGTTTTTTTTTGTTTAAATATTTTTATTGATTTTTCATATCAAAACATCATAATACAAATAAACTTCAAACAGGAAGCAATACAGGTTCAGTCTGAAAAAAGTCACATTCGTTATAGACTTATCGGGATTTTACTCAGAATAATATTATTTTAGTATCCAACAAAGTATCCTAGTCCAAACAGATAGAAACAATTCTCACACAATACCTCCTCTATCCCTGGCCTTTGATATGGCAGTCCGTCCTATCCTTCTAGACCTTTCAATATGCATAATATAAGGTTCCCATATTTCAATGAAACGGTCTTTAGTCTTTAAGAGTTCTGCTGTGGCACTCGACATATTATAGTGATATTCTACTCTCTTTTCAATATACTCAAATGAAGGGGTAGCCATCTTCCAAAACTTAGCTATACACATGCGCGTGATAGTACAGATCATATTAACTAATTTAGAATGCCTCTTTAGATGTCCTTCTAGTGGAAAATGTAAAAGGGCCTGCTCTGGGGAAAGGGCTATATCTGCTTCTAATAGTATGCTTAAGTAATTTGAGATGTAATCCCATATCCGCTTGATCCCCCCACAGTGCCACAACATATGTAGATATGTCCCCACTACGTCACATCCTCTGTAGCATTGATGATGCGCACGCTCTTCATCTTTAACCCCTCTAGTGGGGTAGATGTACCACCTGTGTATTACTTTGAGGTAGTTTTCTTTTAAGTTAGCATTAGGGGAGAATTTAAGACCTCTCTGAATATTTTCTGTCCATGTTTCTACTGACCAAGATCTGCCTAAATCCCTTTCCCATTTTATCATGCCATAATTTTTTTTATCTTTTTCTTTGACATTAAAAATTGGGTATAGTAAAGTAACTATGCCCCTCTAGTAGTCTTTAGATAAGCACAATGACTCATATGTGGTGTCATGCTCTCTCTTTGTGTTTCCTAATATCTCCTGTACCCTTGATTTGAGTTGTAAGTATTGAAACCATAGATTTCTATCAGGTTCCCCTAGTCCTTCATACTGCTGAAAAGTTATTATCTTACCATTTACAAGTGTGTCTGCAATACGGTATAGGCCTTTATTTTCCCATTTTTCCTGCAATTGTGAACTTATTATTGACTTGATGGGTATTAAGGGTGTAGCTTGAGATCGGTTATTAATAATTGTATGAGTTCTGGTCAATTTGTCCCATAAAATTATAGTGTGATGTATTGCTACATACTGCCTTAGGGATTGGGGTCTGTCTTGTTTGTCTGCCCATAGCAGTCTGTCTAGTCTGCCTACCTCCATGATCAGTTTCTAGTTGAACCCATTGTGGAGTCTTTGTCGTTTTATGCCATTGGATGGTTTGGGCCATTCTAGCTGCATAATAATAAGATCTTAGGTCTGGGAGCCCCACTCCTCCCCCCGATTTATGTCTGGTCAGAGTGTCCTTATTAATTCTTGTCCTTTTCCCCTGCCATATAAATTTGAGGATTTCCGTCTGCATCGTTTGTAACTCTGATATCGGTACGTTTATTGGGAGAGAGCGAAATAGAGGATTTTAGGTAGTATCGTCATTTTGATGGACATAATCCTTCCATATAATGACAGTTTATGTTTAGCCCAATTGGTCAACAATGTCTTAACCTGATTAAATATAACTTTATAATTTTCTCTGTAAAGAGTATGCATATTTCTTGAAAGGTAAATACCTAAATATTTGATGGATGTTTTTGCCCAGGAGAAGGCAAAGTTAATCTCCAGAAGTTTTTTCGTATGATTAGGTAGATGGATATCCAGGGCCTCACATTTACTCTCGTTCACCTTATAACCTGATAGTAGGCCAAATTTACCTATCTCTGAGTATATTACTGGGAGGGAGAGCAAAGGTTTAGTGACTGCGAGGATGACATCATCCGCAAATAGTGATATTTTATATTCGTTTCCACCTAGCTTAATTCCTGATATGTTGGGGTTGTCTCTAATTCTCTGGGCTAATGGTTCAATACACAGTGCGAATAATAACGGAGACAGTGGGCAGCCCTGTCTAGTCCCATTTCTGATTGCTATTTGCTTCGATTGGTATCCCGACAGTCTTATAAACGCATCTGGGGTAGAATACAACTTTTTTAACCCAGTGTAAAATGGACCACTTATTCCTACCTTATTAAGGACTGCTAGCATATACTCCCAATTGATTCTGTCGAATGCCTTCTCCGCATCCAGGGTAAGGAACAGAGAAGGCATTCCTTTATTTGATGCTAGATTTATCAAGTCTATAATCTTTCTTACATTATCTGGAGCCTCTCTCTGAGCTATAAATCCTACCTGGTCAGTATTTATTAAATTTTTGATGTGGATAGCCAATCGGTTTGCCAAAATTTTGGTGAATAGCTTAAGGTCCTGATTTATTAATGAAATTGGCCTATAGTTTTGACAATATTGTTTACATTTCCCCGGTTTTGGAATAACGGTCACCCTCACAGTCAACAAATCCTGTGGTATATCTATGCCTTGCAAAATATTATTAAAAATAATTACTAGATGTGGTACTACGGATTTTTGAAGGTCCTTATAGAAGGAGCCTGGAAACCCGTCCGGGCCTCGGGCTTTATTCCTCTTTAATCCTTTAATAGCTAGGTTTACCTCCTGTAGTGTGATAGGCGCATTGAGCAAATCAAGATCTTCTTGGGATATTTTTTTTAATGTGCTACTCTCCAGGAAATTATCTAATTCTTTTCGTTTATCTACACCGAGTTTAGGTTGTGGCAAGTTATAAAGTAAACTGTAATAATTGGCAAATTCATTATCTATCTGTCGAGGGTCATTGGTCACTGATCCATTTGCTAACTGTATTTATGGAATAGTGGAAGCTCTGGTCATATCTTTCAATTTATTTGCTAATAATTTGTCAGGCTTATTTCCATACGTGTAGTATCTCGTATCAATTGCTTTGAATGAGGAAATCGCCTCTTTGTCAAGTAACAGATTGAGTTCCTCACTTTTCTTTTTTAATACTTTAGATGGGCCTCCCTTGGGATTTCTCAGTGTCTGTTCTCGAATTGTGGAGATCTCCTTCCTCAACTGTTCTATTGTGCAGTTATATTGTTTTTTAACTTTGGAAGATTCAGCTATAATCAGGCCCCTAATGGAAGCCTTCAGAGCACTCCATATTATATTTGGGTTGGATGTAGAGCCCTCATTTATTTTCATGAATTCGTTGATATGTTTCTCAATTTGGTGTTTAAAAACTTCATTCTGGAATACTTTGGGATGCAGGGTCCAGGACCTTACTCTACCTGGGTTTAACACTCCTTCTAAATCTATTCTCATCATGTCATGATCTGACCATACACAACTACTAATAGTAGCCTGCTTAACTAGGGGTAGTATGATTTGACTTATTAATATCAAGTCAATTCTAGAACGTGTGCCATGTACTGATGAGTAATAGGTGTACTCTTGGGCCCCTCTATTTACTGCTCTCCAGCTGTCTAATAAATTGTGGTCTAGTAGTAAATCCCTTAAGATTTGCTGATATGGGGTCTGTCTTCTGTGCTTTTGAGAGTCCGTTGATGTCCTGTCTAATCTATCATCTAGAGTCATATTAAAGTCGCCCCCCATGATTATTTTATATCTCTTCCAGGATAATAATAGCTTGCTTACTTTGGTAAAAAAATGGCCCTTGGTGATCATTAGGGGCATAAATGTTCACTAACAGGATTGGTGTGTTATGTATCAAACCCCGTACTATGAGGTATCTCCCTTCCCTATCAGAGATTATTTCCTCCTCTTTAAAGTTAAGGGAGGCATGTAAAAGTATGGAGACACCACATTTCTTCTTATTATTGATAGCATGCTATTTAGTGGGGAAGAGTTTATCCCAATACTTGGGTGTCGTGGTGGAGGTAAAGTGAGTTTCCTGTATCATCACTATGTTAGCTTTTTGGGGCTTATACTCTAAAATGGCTTTCTTCCTCTTTATATTGGAATTAAGGCCTCTGGCATTATGTGAAATTACTCTAACCTGCATTTTTGTTTTTTATTTCTAAGCTTAATAGTATTTAGGAGGCCTTTATACCTGTAGTCTAATCGAGCTGAAGATGTGGAATCTTTGCATGGTGCGAGGATACCTTCATATTTGGAGTCTATTAATAAACCTGTTTTTCGTGACTGTAGTAGCTTAACCTTTAGAACCAAACAATAAAACATTCAACAATTAAATATAACATTCAAACAGTGTGCCTTAAACTGCACCTGGTAAATTTTTGACCTTTTGGTCAGTATTCAACTCTGGAGTAATCTTCTTATAAATTTCTTACTTTCTATAATCTGATATTATATTGAGGGAGAAAATATAGCAGCAAAAAGGAAAACAATAATAGAGATAGACAAAAAAAACAAAACAATAGATAGAGACTATACAATTTACCATTACAACTCATGGACTCATGTCTCTTTCACATATACCTTACAATCAGTCCAGCAGTGGGAGGTAAAGTTCCTATTATTTTGATCCTTATCACCTTGGCTTTGAAGGATACCTTCCTCAGGGAACAGGAGGATTCTCTTCGTTGTTGGAGTTCTGATCTTCACTGGAGGATGTAGCTGGTTTTGATTTTTTTGCATTACTTTTTTTAGCGACCACAGACCACTCTCTCTGAGGTATTCTTCTCGCTGTCTGCTGTGTGGCCTGCTTCGTAGGTTCTTCCACCATTATTTCCAACTTGTTCAGTATTATTTGTCCTTCTTCCAGAGACGAGCAAGAATATAAGGTATTCTGGTGGGTAAAGATCAACTTGAAGGGAAAGTTCCACCGGTACCTTAATTTCTCTCTGTTAAGCGCCTCCACAATCGGCTTCATTTCACGCCTCTTTCTCAATGTTATGGGGGATAAGTCAGTATATATTTGGATATTGTGACCTTCGTATGTGATCGATTTAGCTTGTCTTGCCGCTCGTAAGATAATTTCCTTGACATGGTAGTAATGTAGCTTAATTATAATGTCTCTGGCTTTGGATTGGGAGGGTCTGGTGAGGGCTCTGTGGATTCTATCAAATAGTAACATGTTGATTTCTGTATCTGGAATAAGTTGGTGAAATATCTCTGTGACATCCGCTTGGAGATTTTTGTAATCTTCTGGGAGATTCCTGATTCTCAAATTTGATCTTCTAGATCTGTTTTCTAAGTCTTCCACCTGCTCTTCAAGTTTTTTAATATATATAGCATGATCTAGCAGGGTGTGTTGAATTTGGGGAATTTCTTCCGTGATATCATCAATCTTGTTCTCTAGCTCCGTTGTCCTTCCTCCAATTTCTCTTATGTCCTTCTTGAGGTCATATATTGCTGTTTTCAATTCTTCATGGAAGAAGGCTTTGATCTGAGTTAACAGTTCATTGTTTGGGATATCCTTTCCCACTTGGTTATCTTCCTCTGTTGGTTCTGCCTCAGAGGGTAGCTTTGTTGGAGAGGCTGCTTTATCTATGAGTTTAAGTTTAAGTTGCGACTTGGATAAGCAGTCCTTTACTGTTTGGTTCCTGCTCTTCATCTTGAAGAATGTCCCCCTTCAGCAGATATGTTACAAAATTCGTCAGAGAAGCAGATGTATTGAAAACGCTACACCCGTATTCTCCTTTGCTCACCTTGCCTCCCTTTCCTCCTCCAACAGCTTTATAAAAACATTAGTTTGCTGCTAGGTAGCATTATGTCAGCTAGTATCCTCAATGTCTCTTTGAGATCACTCCAGGTTTAATTTTTATATGTTTAGCCAAACATTGCAAGCTTTAAATATCTCTCCAGAGTGTTGTTAATATTTCTTAGTATCTCAGGGTCTGCCGTTCCAATGTCTACGTGACAGCATTAACCACAGAAAGTCTCGCTAAAAGTATCCCAATCTCGCCTTGTTGAGGTGCAGAATCAGGCTAGTGAGAGGTGAGATGTTATCTGCTGTGGCTTTTTTAGAACTACTTAGGTTGAGAACCCTGAATCTGATGTTAGTGACTTCTCATGCTCTCTGCCTATTTAGGCATACAGTTAATTAGTCTGCAGCTTTTGGTTGCTTTCTGCTTTATAATCTTCCCCCAGTGTCTCTCCCCTACACTGCAGGAATGCTCCGGTTATAATATAAACTCACTCTCTAGGCAAGGTTTTATGATAAAATGATATAGTGAGTAAGTGTATAGTACAATCGTAATAATGATAGTGCATCTAAAATGGCGACTTTTCCCGCTACTCACCCATATGTTGCTGATCCCTGAAGCAGTCTCCAAAGCATATATGTAGTTTCCAGATGATATTGTCACCTTCTTTTTTGCCTGGTCCCCTCAGCCCTCACCTCCAGGCAATGACTCCTGAGGCCTCCTCAATTATTATACCTTCCGGTAAGCTGCTCCACTTTAAAAGCTTATTTTTGGTTTGATATAGCCAATCCTTGGGTCCACTTAGTATAAGCTGGCCAGTCGGATGCTAGGGACTTGAATTATATTGATTTCGGCCCCTTGCTGCACTTCATCCGGCCCGGGGTAGGCCGCATCCACGGCCTTTCCTAGTTTCGGCCTGGTTCTGAAAACCGGATCGCTCGAAAATGGCTCCAAAATATCCGGAATTTGCCCTGCTGCTTCCTAGTAGTGTCCAGAAGCACACAGGACTTAATGTATAAAGTTAGCAGTGCCAAAACAGCTTTAAAAATACTCAATTTTGTGATCTCTGTCTGGAGCTCCAGCTAAAAGCTTCCTCTCAGTTTGCTGGCTAGCTCCGCCCCCCTAGGTTTTTTTTTTTAATGTACACTACTGTTACACCAGATATGAGTTGCACTGGTGTGACACTGTGCCCTGGCAGGCCCTGAAACGCACACGTGTGAAGGAAACTGACTGCTATTATTTCATAGTCAAATTTCTATTTTCTTTTTTAACCCCTTAATGACCGAGGACGTACGCCATACGTCCTCAGAAAAAATACAGTTAACGCCTGAGGATGTATGGCGTACGTCCTCGGTTTGGAAAGCAGCTGGAAGCGATCCTGATCACTTCCAGCTGCTTTCCGGTTATTGCAGGATGGCTCAATATCGAGGCATCCTGCAATAACAAATTTTACCCCTCCGGTGCAGAGAGAGACACTCTGTGGCCCTCTCTGCACCGGGCATCGATGGCCGCATTCGTTGGTGGGTGGGCGGCCATCAATGCGGTCCTTGTCAGAGAGGGGGCGGGATCGCTGGGGGCGCGGGCGCGCGCGCGTGCACGGGGAGGGAGCGGGTGGGAACCGCTACACTACAGAAAAAAATGTTTTTATAAGTGGGAGAAAGTGGTGCAAAATATTTAGTACTTGGTAATCTAAGTTTCCAGCCGCTTTAAACCCCTATGTTGTACAGGGTACGTCTCTGGTCTTTAAAGACCAGCTTGTGCAAGACGTACCCTGTACGACATGAGTCGTTAAAGGGTTAAAGTTCCTGCTTTGTCTGCCTCTGTGTCTCTGTTTTTACAGGCAGTCTGTCAGGTGATTTCCTCCTCACAAGAGGAAGATTGAGACAAAACTTTGCTCTCAGAGCAGACTTTTGCTAGCTAGCTAATTGCACTAGTTGAGAGCACCTGAAATTTAACTGTTTTCAGCATAAAGCTGTTTTTAAATTAGCAAATAAACGGTCTGCCTCCTCAGTCCATTTCACAACAGCAGGCGCCCTTGCTTTCATCAAATCTGTTAATGGGGAAGCCCTGGTGGCAAAATGGGGTATAAACCTTCTATAATACCCTACTATACCAAGAAAAGTTCTTACTTGTTTTTTTTCTTAAGGGCCTGGGCCAGCTTTCAATGGCTGCTATCTTAACAATTTGGGATTTAACCATACCTCTTCCTACAGTATACCCAAGATATCTGGCCTCCGAGCAGCATATTATACATTTAGTAGGATTGACTGTGAGACCAGCTTCTCTTAAAGTGTATAAAACAGCTTCTACTTTATGCAAATGGGACTCCCAGTCCTGGCTATATATAACCAGATCATCTAGATAAGCTGAGGCATACCGGGCATGTGGCTTCAAAAACTTATTTATTAACCGTTGAAATGGGGTTGCAAATGCTGTCTTCTCTTTAGCATCCGTAGACAAAGGGATTTGTCAATAGCCTTTTGTGAGGTCAAGACAAGTTAGAAATCTGTCTGGTGCCAAATTTTCAACAAGCTCATCTATTCTAGGCATAGGGTATGCATCAGATTTAGAACACTCATTGAGTTTCCTGAAATCATTACAGAACCGCAGAGACCCATCTGGCTTTGGCACTAGGATTACAGGACTTGATCACTAACTATTAGATTTTTCAATAACACCTAGTTGTAACATTCACATATAGCCCTGCCGCGGGCAAGCAGATCGTTAATTTTTTCCCCCCTTAGTAAGCAGACCATTATTATAGCTTTTTTCCCTCCCTTATTAAGCAGAAGGTTATGTTTTTTTTCTTTATTAAGCAGACAGTAAAAGCTTCCCTTCCCCCTCCCCTTATTACCGCAGCCGTTTCACAGCTCACGCTGCTCAGCTCCTCCCTTCTAGTCCCCGCGTGCGGTCTTGGAGACATTCGAGGTGAGTGGTAGACCCTCTCAGTGATTTCCTAGCTGCGCAGTTATTATACAATAACTGAGTATAATAGAAATCGGCTTGCTCTGCTCCTGCGCTGCTGTTAGCTAATCTGTTAGCTGGAGGGGGTACGTTTTGAAAATACATAAATATTTGTATGATATTTATTACTTATATTTTTTTATTCAGCTGAACTTTGCTGCTGTTTCAATTTGAGGTTTTACAGCATTTTCCGTTACCAATATACAAAACAGCAGCAAAGTTCAGCTGTAGAGCTACAACAACTAATCATCATAATCGATAATAATCGATTATGAAAATAGTTGTCAACGAATCTCATAATCGATTAATCGTTTCCAATTAGTTGGTCTGTGCACAACACCAGCTGCTTCACTACAATGAACTCCTGCATATGGTATTGTGTTTTATGGTTATGTCCTTAGCCTAAAGGATGTCTACAGACGTCTACTTTTCACTTTTTCAGGACAGTATACGTTTAGAACTACCCCTGGCTTATGTGCAACCCAGATATAATAGGAGTCATCATTTGGATTGTTTATATTAAATCTGGTGATTTGGAACTATGCTTTTCATGATATAGTGCCAAGCTTGTTGTTTACACCTTGCCCCTAGATTGATGGGAGTTATTTAAATTGATGTGCACTATTATCTGTTTGCACAATTATTAGCGTATTGCTTGCTATTGCTGATTATATGTACTGTATAAATAAATGTGTAAGGCTTTGTCCTGTTATTGATATACAGTCCTTAGTGCTTTTGATTTGGTTTTTTATTGTTTTTTTTTAATATTTTTAATAAATTGTGATAATATGTACCAGATTCAACCTTTATAAGTATATATTCATTATTTTTAGAGCGGACTATATATTTCCCCTAACCTTATAGCTGGTTATTTACCATTGCATATAGATATTCAAGATATTTTTATTTTACAATGAAGTCAAGGGTTTCTGAAAAGAGTGAATAACAGAATGTTATTAACAGTGATAGTCTAACACTTTCTAGTTTTACCTCTTTTCAAACAGTTTGTGGTTTTGTTTTGTTTAATTATAAAACTGTGCTCTCTGCTGCTTAAAAATTGAAGAAACAGTTGTGTTAATTTAAAGTTTTAGTCTGAAGTTTATATTTGCAACACTCATTATGTGGATTTTATTTAAAACATAGAAAACTATTATTGATTCTCTTTTTATCCGATTAGTCGATTAATTGAAAAAATAATCTTCCGATTAATCAATTATAAAAATAATCGTTAGTTGCAGCCCTATTCAGCTGAATAAAAAAATTTAAGTAAAGAAAAATCATCCAAATATTTATGTATTTTCAAAACATACCCCTTCCAGCTAACAGATTAGCTAACAGCAGCGCAGGAGCTGAATAGGGGGGTAAGTTATACCGCAGCTCTGCTAAGATATATCTTGTGAACCTCGACAGTTTGCTAACGATTGATACGGCTTCTACTCTACACAGGAGATACGATGTTCAGTTTGATCCTAGAGGTATTCTTTAGGGTTTCCCTGTACATCCCCTAATCCATTCCGGAGTGGGATAGCCTTACGATCCTCTCGTTATCTTTGCAGTATTCGTTCTCAGAAACGTTTTCCCTTTGCAACAGTTCTATGCCTATGCACTGTATATAGAACTAAAAAAGTTACAACTTTTATAACTACAGCCCTAATCTAGGCTTTGTAAAATTTCTGTTGGCGGCCTTCTACAAAATGTAACACCCCTCCCCAACCCGGGATCTGGGTAAAGCAGCTATCATCTGCTGTAACTTGTGCTTCTTTATTCTTACCAAAATCACTAACTGCCTCCCTCTTTATGTTCAACCTTTATCCTTAAAACGAGTATCCCTCTGGTGTCCCTATGCAAACTGCCACATATGTTACACACACTCGATCATTGCTAAACGTACACTAATTTGCTGGACCATTAATGGCTGTTAATTCATTGCACAAACAATGCTAATTAACTAAAAAAAAAGCAAGTATCCATCCATAATATCAATGCTGATAATGTTTAGACAGTGTTTCAAGGGCAATTATACCGCTGTATTCATAACTTTGTCAGTGTTGTTTACCCTTTTTTTTTTTTTAAAGCAGCAGTATTGTCACATGCATAATGTCATCTAAATCTTTTAGGGTCATAGTAAATCTCTCACTTGCCAGAGATGGCTGAAACATCCAAGGAGTTTGTGGGATCGTTTTGTTTTTAAAGTGCCATTTAATATTTAGTATCTATTGTTACTTCTGCTGTCAGAGTGCTGCACACAACAGGTCTGTAAACTCAGTATTAGTGTTATGTTTTTACAGCCACAAGAAATATATGCACTTGTCTTATACATTTTATGGCAATATACACTCATTACCTGCACACCTTCTTCATATCTTTGTGTATACTGTACTGTTGTGTGTGCTTCTGGTGCTGTTAGTAACTCTCTATGTCTCAGCAGCTATTAAACTTAGCAAAGAATCAACAGAAAAGCTAAGACCATTTTTTGTTTTCTTTGTGACAAGTGGCTTTTCTCTGCACAGTTAAACCCTTGCATATATTTCTTGTGACTGTAAAAAACATAACCCTAACACTCTGTTTTACAGGCATGTGTGCAGCACTCTGACAGCAGAAGTAACACTAGCTACTAAATATTAAATGGCACTTTTTAAAACCAAACAAAAAACACCCACAAACTCCTTGTATACCAGAGAGGGATGTTTCAGCCATCTCTGGCAAGTGGGAGATTTACTCTGACCCTAAAGGATATTATGTATATGACATTATGCATGTCGCAATATTGCGGCCTTTAAAAAAAAAAAAAAAAGGTAAACAATACTGTCAAAGCTATGAATACAGTGGTATAGTTGTCTTGGCAACACTGTCTAAACATTTTCAGCATTGATATTATGGATGGTGGATATCTGCACAAACAACGCTAATTAACTAAAAAAAACAAAACCATAAATTAACAGCAAACGGCCATTAACGCTCCAGCAAATTAGAGTGTATGTTTAGCGATGATCGAGTGTGTGTAACATATGTGGCAGTTTGCGTATGCGCTGTATTGCACAGACAGTATGTTGTATGATGAATTTATCACCACTGAGCTGCATTTATCGAGAGACCATTGCGCATGCATTTTTCAGTTCCTCAGCGGGCGGCATAGAAGTCAGTCAGCATGTGAACTACTGAGATACTACAGTTCCTGAAGTTCACATTACTGTGCTTTGTACTCAATGCATATGTGACAAGCAGCAGCGTGCGGCACAAACTACTGGGAAAAGGAAACTCCGCTATTAGGCCATGAACACATGCAAGTGCTACAGTGCAGGGCTTTGACAAACCTGGGCACAAATTGTGCCTTAAATTGGGTCCTAACACCCTTGTTTGGAGCCCACAACCTGCCCATGGATTCCCTCAATTACCCCTGCCTACTGTCACTTGCCACTGCCCTCAGAGCATAAAGTGCAGATGAATACTATGCACCAGAGTTTTTATGCAGGTGCACTAACAGAGCTTCTACCTTTAATGCCTCTAACAATACAGGGGATTCAATCTTCAAAGCAACACCTATTATCTAAAGAGAAAATACCCCACAATCACCCACACAAAACACACACTACATACACAAATATCTTATACAACAGGATTTTATTTTAAATTGTTTTAATTGTTGGGTGGTGTAGATAGTACCCATCTGTGATAAATAATTGGTCCAATTACATTTGCTTGTCAGCACAAGTAGATTGTCATAAGGGACAAGTAGACTGGGCTACCACTTTAGTCCCGTGGACAAGTAGATTTTTTTTTAAATTTCCACACCCCTGGGTACACTTGCTCTACATTTCTTCTGTTAGGCTGCCTCACCTTGTAATTTACAGGCCCTTCTTGGCTAATAATATCATATGGACCTTGCCACCGAGACTTATTCAGGAAGGATACTGACAGGAATAATCTATTGTTTTGATTTAAAGTATTTTATTAGTTTTTCATAGAAACAATAAATACAACAACTGTACGAACAACTCGTACAACATATTCAAGTACACAGGAAGATAATAGACAATACTATTGTGAAGGGAAAGCTTATGCAAAAATAGAAACCTCTGACTCGTTGGGGAATGAGGTGATACTGGGGTGAAGGCAAAGGGGGATGGGCAAGGGGGAAAATTAGAGGGAACCCACAATGGGGTTATCACGCCTGGCAAAACGGGTATGGGACAGCAGGCTCTACCTATAAACTAAGGGGTAAATTATCCTAAGTCTCAAAGGTAGGGAGCCAAGAAGTGTCAAACCTACTTTTCCAATCAGACCAAATTAGTTAAAAAAAAACAGATCTACCTGACGTGTAATAAATGTTTTTCTCCATGGAATCTATGAATGCCATTGTTAGTACAATGTCTGACCAAGCCGAGGGGAGTGATTTTTTCCAAGATCTTGCTATGTTAAGTTTAACCGCAGAAAAGAGGTATATACTCAACGTACCATAATGTTTGGGTAATTTACATGTACCTAGGTGAAATAAGGCCGTCTCAAGAGTTCTTGAGAGGCTAATACCTAAATTTGCAAGCGTTGAAAAGCATCTATTCCAAAGAGGTCTGAGCTTGGGGCAGCTCCACCAAATGTGGGTCATGTTGCCTGTGTGCAAACAGTCTCTCCAACAAGCTGGGGAGGCCTTAGGGAAGATTGCGGCATGCCGAGCTCGAACATAGTACTAGTGTGTGAGTAATTTTATATAAGTTTCATATATAGTGACACAGTGAAGAGCTTTTATCATAAATAAGAGCGTGCGATGCCACTCCATGGAGGGTGCTGTAAAATCTAACATCTGCTCCCATTTCTGAATGTGTTGGGCTTTATCATCTGGCGTTGTACCTGCCATGATAGTATAATGCAGGGATAAGGGTTTACCTAGCCTGAGCCCTTGCTGCCACCTGGTTTCCCATAAAGTAAGTTGTCGGGAAAGGGAAGGTTTGAAACCCCAACTGGACAGGAAACTTGTGTATTCAAATTTCATGTATGATGGGGTGGAAGGGGAATTATCTAGTTGATTGTAAGGAATAAATTATACTTGAGGTGACGCTGACCAAAGGTCAGCGACTCTCGTAACACCTAATCTGGACCAGGAGGTCGGGTGTGAATCCTGTAGGCCCGATAGGAGGCCAGCGATAGAAGTGATTGGAGATGGATGAGGAGCCACCTGGGGACTATGTTGCAATTGTTCCCAAGCTGTCAAGCATTCTCATGTTAACACATTAACCACTGCCAGATTTCTCCTAGAGTGAGGTGGTGTCCAAATTAGATCCCTCAGAGTAAGACTGTGTGGTAAGGAGGCTTGTTCGATCGACCTCCATTTACTGTCAGAAACTTTAACCCCCCACTGAGAAATATGTGTGAGCATGGCAGCATCTGCGTACCTAAAGATAGATGGGGAAGCCACGCCCCCGTGTATTCTAGGAGACTAAGATTTTATGGGCAACTCTGGGGGGTTTACCTTGCCAGATATACTTAGTACATGCACTCTGGAACTGAATAAGGAGAGTTCTGGGTACCCTAACAGGCAGACAACGCAGAGCATACGTCAGCTTAGAGAGATAGCTCATCTTTAGGGCCGCTATGCGGCCTAACCAGGAGACGCATTTAAAATTCCACTTAGTATTCAGGGCCAATCTATTGTTTTTCAATAGCGCCCATCATCCGTCTTTGATTAAATCATTGCCCAAAAGTCAAATGTTGCTGGTTAAACGCATTGTAATAGAGGAATCAAAAGTTCCTATTAGACTCTCTGAAATGGGGCAAAAATTCTTGGAAAGGGGATACCCTAGTGATTTAATATCAAACACCATTAAAACAGTATTACCTATGGATAGGGATTCCCTCTTAAAGCCACAGCAATCTAAAAATAAAAAAGAGAATAATTTTTGTGTCCGAATATTCAAGACAGAGTCAAGATGTGTCTAGGATTATTCGTAAACATTTTTTTTTTTACCCTGCTAGGTCTTGAATTTTCACATTAAAAGATATTTTTTGGCATATTTGGAGACCCTCCATATTTTTTTTTTTTTTTTTATATATTTTTTCTTTTTTTCTTTCTATATTTTTTCTTTACTTGCCACCGAGACAACAGTTTACTCTCAGTCGTGGGGACAAGGACCATGACCTGGTCGCCTAGCTGGAAAGTTCGTACAGAGGATTGTCTGTTATAGAGTACAGGAAGAAAGGAAAGAGGGCGCCTCATAGTGTATTACGCACAACCAAGCTGTTTAGTATTCATAGGTAATTAGCTTACCAGAACAAGTTGCACCGTACTGTGACCGATGCCAAAAAGCAGGCTAGCACTTGAGTCAGCGGCTAGTACCCTGTCAGCTGTTCCTTAGCAGCTGGGAATTACTGTGATGACCGGAGTAGGTGCTTGTCCAAACGGAAATCCTTGCCGATTGGGGGATAAAGAATATTTTGCTGAAAGTAGGTCAGCAAGCAAAAGACAACTTACAATGTGTTATTTAAAACAAAACACTTTAATATCTTTTTGTTGCAACACGTTTCTCGACCGCTCAATGGTTGTTTCCTCAGGCAAATGCAAAAAAACTGATACAGGCTTGCTTCATTAGCAAGATTAAATACACATGTGGTGGTATAACAGGAAGTTGTCAAATAAAACAAGAACCAATAGAAATGTATGTGGTCTGAATTGAGATGTTACAATACATAAAATGTTACTTGTTAGTAACCGATAAAAACATTTGTATACAAAAATCACACATTGTAAAAACCATCATTAGATACATAAAAGCACAAAGGGAAAAGTAATCCCAATGGAATACATGATGTGTTCATTAACTCTTTATGGTGAGGGATATTTAAAATAATGGAATATTATGTGTGAGCCTTCGAAGTAACAATGTTCTTCATCCATATTTTAGACGCATTATGTGAATATATGTCTGAATGCAATGTTATGTGAATCGTTATGTCTTTCCAAAGAGATACTCACTAATATGAAAAAACAAACCAAAAGAGCTAGAAAACAATTAAAAAACAGTTGGAGATCATACTATGTATGAACAGGGAATTGGTAAGAACGAAACAAAAGAGCTACAAAAACCAGTTGGAGATCATACTGTGTATGAACAGGAAATTAGTAAGAGAGAGGACCTTTAATATTGTACATTGCTAAAAAACTTTTGTAATTCTCCATTGTGTCTGTATAAAATGTACATGTTCAACACATGGGCCCCTATTTATCAAAGGTCTTGCGGACCTGATCCGACAGTGCGGATCAGGTCCGCAAGACCTTGCTAAATGCGGAGAGCAATACGCTCTCCGCATTTAACATTGCACCAGCAGCTTACAAGAGCTGCTGGTGCAACGCCGCCCCCTGCTGACTCGCGGCCAATCGGCCGCCAGCAGGGAGGTGTCAATCAACCCGATCGTACTCGATCGGGTTGAATTGCGGCGATGTCTGTCCGTCTGCTCAGAGCAGGCAGACAGGGTTATGGAGCAGCAGTCTTTAGATAGGCCCCATGGTGTTCATCATATAAATGTCCGTCATCCCTGGTGGCTAAATGCCTTGTCCTATAAATGTTGATATTGCATGTACCTGATCATGAGATTTAATTAAAATATACATGGGAGAACACAGATGCAAGTTTTGTCCTACCATAAAAAAGAACTACAATAAGTTAATATAAGAATTCTAAAAAAAAGGATTGCTCTATATGGTGATATAAAATATATGTTTGAGTGAGGCGCATCTCTCACGTACAAATAACTGAATGAGTCCAGTTGTATAAATTGTTAGTGAAATATATAATTTTTTGGACCATTGTTTCTGTCTAATAGATTACCCTAATTGAATGTAGTATCATTACAAAATATATTATTTGTAAACATATGAAAGGTGGCATAATGTGAATCTATGCTGTTGTGATGAAGGGACCTATATTACATGGTTGTGTAGTGTTATGTTATATTCTGTAGATTTGTATAAATTCCAAATTGGAACAAATGGAGGATTAGAGCGCGTTATGGATCTATTGCCAAAAACAAAACTAGACGCTGTCTATAATAATAATATTGCTGAGAGGATAACTGTTGACATAACGTGTCCAACCCATATCTAGATGATAATAACTATGAGGATAATTAATTAAAGGCTGCCAAATCAAGGTTGGAATTAAGACCTAAAGGATGTACGGTTTTCAACTTAAAAATCCAAAAGGTTTCTCGTTGTCTGAGTCTGGTTAATCTATTGTAGTCAGAAGATCTAGGAATAAAGTCAATGGGTAAAAAACGATAAATGGATGTATTACTGTTATGTTTGGTTAAGCAATGGTTCGGAATACTATGTTTAATTTTATTTTTCTGACAATTTTTGCAATTCCGCTGATGTTCCCCCATCTTGTTCTTATTTTTCTTGAGGTGCGGCCTACATATTGTAGTCCGCACATTCAATGAAATATACAACAAATAAGGAATCGCAATTAAAAAAGCCCAAATGGGAAAATTTTCTCCTGTATCATTGGATGAGAAAGATTTTTGTCCCGACTTAATGAAAGTGCATGAATTGCAACCTTTTTACCACATTTGTATATACCTTTAAATCCAAAAATGCCAGTTACATTGGTTTTGTAGTTTGTTGTTTTAAAATTGGTGTGTTTTACCCTTTTGCTGGGCAGCAACTTGTTCCTGAGAATGGGAACCCTCCTATAAACCATTCTTGGTTTTTCTTTAACAATATTTGCAAGAGTGGGGTCTCTCTGAATGATGTACCAGTATTTATTAAGGACATTTTGTATCTTTTGATAGTCACTATTGAATTGTGTAATGAACATAATGTCATTACCACTGGTATCTGGTTTAGATGTATTGGATCTGAAGGATAGTTGCTCTATCCAAATTTTTGGCTCTAGTTAGTGCCTGATCTAAAAGGTGAATGGGATAACCTTTGTCTAAAAATCTCTGATATAGAACTTTACTTTGTTCTAAATTTACTTTGTTCCATTATCGGACATCCCTTTGGGTATCCTTGTTTCTCTTATAGAGTACTTGCGGTCTCTGTTGAGCCTCTTCCAAATACTGTTTAACTATAGGATTGATCTGTTTTATGTGTTTTTGCATTTGTTCAACACATTCTTCCCACCCTTTGTTCTTCCCATTCTTCTTTAGCTATATCTAAAAAAGCCTCTTGGGTGTCTCTCATAAAGGAGATCAAATGGAGAAAACCCTATTGACACTTAGGGTAATTCATGTATTGCAAACATTAAATATGGTAGAAGTGTATCCCAGTTTTTCCCATCTCTGCTTACAACTTTGCGTAACATATGTTTCAGTGTCCTGTTAAATCTTTCCACCAACCCATCAGTTTGGGGATGGTACACTGAAGTTCTAAGAGACTATCTGTAGTAACTGACATAGGTATTTCATTTGACATGAAACAAAAGGGTTACCCTGATCAGTAAGAATGTCTTTTGGTGTTCCTACTCATGAAAAAAACTGTAACAGTTTCTTAGCTATATTCTTAGAAGCTGTGTTTCGGAGGGGTATTGCCTCTGGATAACGTGTGGCATAATCTAATATCACCAGAATATACTGGTTATCTTTGCCTGTTTTCTCCACCAAGTCCATGGCAATTCGTTCAAAGGGGGTGTCAATTATGGGAAGGGGAATAAGAGGAACCCTTAAATTAGGCTTTGGGGCTGTTAACTGACAATCTGGGCATGAGGTACAGAATCTTTTTACCTCTTCATAAACCCCTGGCCAAAAAAACCTTCTTAATATTCTGTCTTGGGTTTTTTCTGTTCCCAAATGTCCCCCAAAAATATGGGCATGCTCTAACTCTAATACCTTTCTCCTAAAAGGCTGAGGTACCAACAGTATACAATAGATCATCTCTTAGAATGAAATGGGGATATACATTTTTAGTCTTTCCTTCTACCCCAACTCCATTAACTTCTACAACATTTGAAAATGCATTTTGTAAAGCTAAGTCACTAACGTGTTCTCTGCCAAAATTTGTATTGGTGTACAGATTGTCAAGATGCTGTTCAACATCAACCTCTTTCACAGCTTCATTAATTAATGCTTCACATAAATGGCATGTACCCCTGTACTTATCTGCCATTCTCTCTCTCTTTGATTTCCGTGGTTTACCACCTTTTGAAATTATATCAGAGTGAATAAAAGGGAATACATCTGAGAGATTTTCAGCTGCAGGCTCTGGATTTTTTTTACTGTGGTTAGCTCATTTTGTATAAGACTCCTGAAACCTGGGAAATTGCGTCCCAATACCAGAGAAAAGGGCAACCTGGGGACTAAAGCCACCTCAATTTGTATAGGCCTACCAAGGCGATTTATTTCAATACCAACAGTAACATATTCTACTTTAGTACCATGGACACAAATTATGTCCACCCTTTTCCCAGGTAGTACTTCTAAAGGTGTGACTAGACTCTCAGAAACTACATTTATATCACTGCCTGAGTCTACTAGGGCCAGTATGGCTTTTCCATTCAGCTGTACACGTACACTGAAAACATTTGTTTCCCTTTTAAACACACAAGTCCACAAACATTTTTATCTACAGAATCATATCCACATTCCATGGCTTTCTGCAGTTGTGGACAATAAGCTTTGATGTGTCCTAATTACCCACACTCAAAGCAGGTAACTGGAACAGTATAATTCTGCATTCCTTTCTGGGACTCATTATTCTTAGAGCCAAACTTAGTTCCTTTAGTTCGCCTGGTCCAGTTTACCATTTTCTGAAGTCCACAGGTTCTCCAGTCCTTTAGATCCTGGTGTTGTTTCACCTTTGGGCTTTTGCAGGTGGAGAGGAAGATTTAAGTTCGCTCACAGCAGTAGAACGCTCCACCATCTCATCATAGGTAGTGGGGTTACCCTGCTATGCCCACTGGAGTAGTCCATTTGGTAAAGCTCGCAAAAACCGGTCCAACACCAGGGTCTCTGCAATTTGTGCTGGTGTAGAGTTTTTTGGGGTCAGCCATTTCTTTCCCAAATATATCAAGTCAAACAACTGGGCTCTTGGGGCCTTCTGCTCCTGATATGCCCAATTGTGATATCTCTGGGCATTATACACTAGCCCTGACCAAGATTTCTGCTATAAGACTGTCAGTCATTTGCTTCCTCCTTTTCCAGATCAAAGTAAGTCCTTTGGGCCACTCCGAATAGAAATGGTGCAAGGATTCTTGTCAGGTGATTTCCTCCTCATAGGAGGAAGAAACAGACAAAACTTTGCTCTCAGAGCAGCCTTTTGCTAGCTAGCTAATTAAACTAGCTGAGAGCACCTGAAATGTAACTGTTTTTATTCTGGAAACACAGAGAGCTCCATTCTCCTGCTAACATATATATGATCTCTGACCCTGTCACAATATATATATAGGTATATACAGATATACATAGAACATATTCTGCTATGTGCAGAACATTGGAATGTGAAATATTTACAGTAAATACTTAAACATATATACATACATATATATATATATACATATATATATATATATACACACAAATACATATTTAGCAATGTATCTGTATGTATCCCTCTGTTAAAGTACTTTGGCGGCTTTTTTTTCTAACACCCGAGATCTCATATCTTTGAGCCCTTATAAGTTTTTAGTGCAATATTTTTTTTATTTTGTTTCATAATATTTATTAGATGGTGTTATGAGTGTAAGTGTACTTTGTAATGTATTTTTGATGTGTTCTGTGAATCTTTTGTTTTTCGGAAAACTGTTAACCACAGCTCTGAGATCCTGGTAAGAATTGAAGCGCTATTCACTCAACTTGTAATATCAGCGCAAATAAAACTGCTTGCGAAAAGATATCGCTTGTGTGAAAATGTTTGCGCCTCACTTGTAATCTAGCCCTATATGTCCTATTTAGTGTAAACAATATTTTCCATGCCTATGTAGGTATATACATTTTACTGTGCAGTCTTACAGGACTTTTACAGTTCTCAGTGTAGTGTGTAGCAATGAGATTCTTTAGAGTAAACTTCTTTGTAGATGCTGAATTTTTAACCATGTATATTTTTGATAAGCACAAGCAATATACTAAGTGTTTTATTAAATGCAGTCTCTGCTTTTCTGACCAGGATTGTATCAGTATCTGCGATATTTCCAATGAAATAGTACTTGTCTAACAGTCAGGCCAAATTTCATACTGAATTTGTACATATTGTATAGTATATGCAGCTGTATTGTGTATACCGATTCTTTTTTTATAAAATTTATATAATTTTTGCATAAGTTTATATAGTTTAGATTTTTTTCAGTATGAAGTAAACCAGACTTCCAGATTTATTCCTTTGTCTTTCAGGAGATTATGAGTTTTTCTTTTCGTAGAAAGCAGATTCTTCCTAATTAATCAGCTGACTTGAACCTCTTTGGGAAGAGTCCCATGATGAAGGTATTTTATAAGTAAGCGTGGAAGCTGAAGGTTGTAAATTTTAATCCAGCTATGGCTGCTTGTTTTAAAAAAAAGGAGACTCCTGTTTAAGTGGCTGCTTTTATCTTTTGTGTCCAGGGCTGAAGAACTTTTGGTTTTCAAAGCTTTTTTGCCTGATTGCTTTTCTTTCATGTAATTGGCAAGAGTCCATGAGCTAGTGACGTATTGGATATACAATCCTACCAGGAGGGGCAAAGTTTCCCAAGCCTCAAAATGCCTATAAATACACCCCTCACCACACCCACAATTCAGTTTTACAAACTTTGAAGTAAGTTTGTGCTAAGATTTATACGTTGATATGCGCTTCTCAGCATTTTGAAGCCTGATTCCTCTCAGAGTACAGTGAATGTCAGAGGGATGTGAAGGGAGTATCACCTATTGAATGCAATGATTTCCCTAACGGGGGTCTATTTAATAGGTTCTCTGTTATAGGTCATAGAGATTCATCTCCTACCTCCCTTATTCAGATCGACGATACACTCTCAATATACTATTACCTCTACTGATAACTGTTTCAGTACTGGTTTGGCTATCTGCTATATGTGGATGGGTGTCTTTCAGTAAGTATGTTTTCATTACTTAAGACACTTTCAGCTATGGTTTGGCACTTTATGTTTTAATATAAAGTTCTAAATATATGTATTGTACTTATATTTGCCATGAGTCAGGTTTATGTATATTTACTTTTTCAGACTATCAGTTTCATATTTGGGAAACTATTTTTCTTACCTGGGGTATAGTCTTTTTTCAATTGACTGTTTTTTCATTAAAAATTAGGCTCGCAAGGGCGCAAAATGCCAACGTTTATTGCATCATTCTTGGCGTGAGAATTTTTTTGGCACGAAGGTACGTCCGATGACGCAAATTCTTAATTTCCGGCATCTTAGTTGACGCCGAGTTTCTTGCACAGGTTGCATCTTCAATGGCGCGAGTGTGTCATTTCCGGATGTTGTTAGCGCCAACAAATTTTCAGTTTACGTTGTACGTCATACTTGGCACCAAATAATTTAATTATTTAAAACCCCATTCCTATATGCTTCTTGCCTTCTCTTCTATATAAGAGGACTATGCTGATTGCATTTTTTTCCCATTCCTGAAACTGCCATATAAGGAAATTGATAATTTTGCTTTATATGTTGTTTTTTTCTCTTACATTTGCAAGATGTCTCAATCTGATTCTGTCTCAGAAACCACTGTTGGAACCCTGCTGCATGATAACAGTTCTACCAAAGCTAAGTGCATTTGTTGTAAATTTGTGGAGATTATATCTCCAGCTGTGGTATGTAATAGTTGTCATGATAAGCTTTTAGATGCAGAGAATGTGTCCATCAGTAATAGTACTATGCCTGTTGTTCCTTCAACATCTAATGTACAAGATATACCTTTAAATTTAAAAGATTTTATGGCTGATGCGATTCAGAAGGCTTTGTCTGCCATCCCGCCTTCTAATAAATGTAAAAGGTCTTTTAAAACTTCTCATAGAGTTGATGAAATTTCAAATGACCGGCAGAAGATCCTTCCTCAGATATTGACACTGACAAATCTACTTATTTATTTAAAATGGAGTATATTCGTTCCTTGTTAAAAGAGGTGTTGATTACATTAGATATGGAGGAAACTAGTCCTCTTGATATTAAAACTAGTAAACGTTTAAATTCTGTTTATAAACCTCCTGTGGTTACTCCAGATGTTTTTCCAGTTCCTGATGCTATTTCTGATATGATTTCTAAGGAATGGAATAGGCCTGGTACTTCTTTTATTCCTTCTTCAAGGTTTAAAAAAATCGTATCCTTTGCCAGCAGTAAGATTGGAGTTTTGGGAAAAGATCCCCAAAGTTGATGGGGCTATTTCTACTCTTGCTAAATGTACTACTATTCCTATTGAAGATAGTACTTCTTTTAAAGATACTTTAGATAGGAAACTTGAATCTTATTTAAGGAAAGCTTATTTATATTCTGGCCATCTTCTCAGGCCTGCCATTTTTATGGCTGATATTGTAGCTGCATCAACTTTTTGGTTGGAAAGTTTAGCGCAACAGGAAATGGATCCTGATTTGTCTAGCATTGTTCGTTTGTTTCAACATGCTAATCATTTTATCGGTGATGCCATTTTTTATATAATCAAAATTGATGTTAAATCTATATCTGTAGCTATTTTAGCTAGAAGAGCTTTGTGGCTCAAATATTGGAATGCTGACATGGTATCTTAGTCTAGATTACATCTTCTTTCCAAGGTAATAAGTTATTTGGTTCTCAGTTGGATTCGATTATTTCAACTGTCACTGGAGGAAAGGGTGTTTTTTTGCCTCAGGATAAAAGACCTAAGGGTAAATTTAAAGCTTCTAATAGTTTTCGTTCCTTTCGACAAAAGGAACAGAAACCTAATCCTTCCCCCAAATGAATATGGTTCCAATTGGAGACCTTCTTCAAGTTGGAGTAAATCCAAACTGAAGCCAGCCCCCAAGTCTGCATGAAGGTGCGGCCATAATTCCAGCTCATTTGGTAGGGGGCAGATTAAGATTCTTCCAAGACATTTAGGCAAATTGTGTCCAAAATCAATGGATTCAGAGTATTGTCTCTCAAGGGTACCAAATAGGATTCAGAGTAAGACCTCCTGTGAGAAGATTTCCTCTCTCACGCATCCCAGAAAATCCAGTGAAGGCTCAGGCTTTTCTAAAGTGTGTTTCAGACATAGAGCTTTCAGGGGTAATCATACCAGTTCCGTTTCAGGAACAGGGTCTGGGGTTTTATTCGAATCTATTCATTGTCCCAAAGAAAGAAAATTCATTCAGGCCAGTTCTGGATCTGAAAATTTTGAATCGTTATGCAAGAGTGCCAACTTTCAAAATGGTGACTATAAGGACTATTCTGCCTTTTGTTCAGCAAGGGCATTATATGTCCACAATAGACTTACAGGTTGCATATCTTCATATTCCGATTCATCCAGATCACTATTAGTTTCTGAGATTCTCTTTTCTAGACAAGCATTACCAATTTGTCGCTCTTCCATTTGGCCTAGCGACAGCTCCAAGAATCTTTTCAAAGGTTCTCGGTGCCCTACTCTCTGTAATCAGAGAACTGGGTATTGCAGTGTTTCCTTATTTGAACGATATCTTGGTACTAGCTCAGTCTTTACATTCTGAAGAATCTTACACAAATCAACTAGTGTTGTTTCTTCAAAGATATGGTTGAAAAATCAATTTACCAAAACGTTCTTTGATTCCTCAGACAAGGGTCACCTTTATAGGTTTTCAAATAGATTCAGTGTCCATGACTCTGTCTCTAACAGACAAGAGACAATTAAAATTGGTTTCAGCCTGTCGGAACCTTCAGTCTCAATCATTCCCTTCAGTAGCTATGTGCATGGAAGTTTTAGGTCTCATGACTGCAGCATCGCACGGGATCCCTTTTGCTCGTTTTCATATGAGACCTCTCCAGCTTTGTATGTTGAACCAATGGTGCAGGGATTATACAAAGATATCACAATTAATATCCTTAAATCACAATGTTCGACTATCTCTGACTTGGTGGTTAGATCACCATCGTTTAGTTCAAGGGGCCTCTTTTGTTTGTCCAACCTGAACTGTGATTACAAGATGCAAGTCTTTCAGGTTGGGGAACTGTCTGGGGATCTCTAACAGCAGAAGGGGTTTGGAAATCTCAAGAGGCGAGATTACCAATCAATATTTTAGAACTCTGTGAAATTTTCAGGGCTCTTCAGGTTTGGCCTCTGTTGAAGAGAACCGTTCATTTGTTTTCAGACAGACAATATCACAACTGTGGCATATGTCAATCATCAGGGTGGGACTCACAGTCCCCAAGCTATGAAAGAAGTATCTTGGATACTTGCTTGGGCGGAATCCTGCTCCTGTCTAATTTCTGCGGTTCATATCCCAGGTATAGACAATTGGGAAGCGGATTATCTCAGCCGTCAGACTTTACATCCGGGGGAGTGGTCGCTCCATCCAGATGTGTTTTCTCAGATTGTTCAGATGTGGGGTCTTCCAGAAATGGATCTGATGGCTTTCCATCTAAACAAAAAAGGTAGGTACCTGTCCAGGTCCAGAGATCCTCAGGCGGAAGCGGTGGATGCGTTAGCAGTTCCTTGGTGTTACCAACCTGCTTATATCTTTCCGCCTCTGGTTCTTCCAAGAGTGATTTCCAAGATCATCATGGAACAATCGTTTGTGTTGCTGGTAGCTCCAGCATGGCCTCACAGGTTCTGGTATGCGGATCTTGTTCGGATGTCCAGTTGTCAACCTTGGCCACTTCCATTAAGGCCAGACCTTCTGTCTCAAGGTCCGTTTTTCCATCAGGATCTCAAATCATTAAATTTGAAGGTATGGAAATTGAACGCCTAGTGCTTAGTCATAGAGGTTTCTCTAACTCAGTAATAAATACTATGTTACAGGCTCGTAAATCTGTTTCTAGGAAGATTTATTATCGAGTTTGGAAGACTTATATTTCATGGTGTTCTTCTCATAAATTCTCCTGGCATTCTTTTAGAATTCCTAGAATTTTACAGTTTCTTCAGGATGGTTTGGATAAGGGTTTGACTGCAAGTTCCTTGAAGGGACACATCTCTGCTCTTTCTGTTTTATTTCACAGAAAGATTGCTAAACTTCCTGATATTCACTGTTTTGTACAGGCTTTGGTCCGTATTAAGCCTGTCATTAAATCAATCTCTCCTCCTTAGAGTCTTAATTTGGTTTTGAAAGCTTTACTGGCTCCTCCTTTTGAGCCTATGCATTCTTTGGACATTAAACTACTTTCTTGGAAATTGTTGTTTCTTTTGGCCATCTCTTCTGCTAGAAGAGTTTCCGAATTATCTGCTCTTTATTGTGAATCTCCTTTTCTGATTTTTCATCAGGATAAGGCAGTTTTGCGGACTTAATTTAAATTTCTACCTAAGGTTGTGAATTCTAACATCATTAATAGAGAAATTGTTGTCCCTTATTTGTGTCATAATCCGAAGAATTCTTTGGAGAGAGCCTTGCTTTCTTTGGATGTGGTAAGAGCTTTGAAATATTATGTTGAAGCTACTAAAGATTTCAGGAAGACTTCTAGTCTATTTGTTATCTTTTCTGGTTCTAGGAAAGGTCAGAAGGCTTCTGACATTTCCTTGGCATCGTGGTTAAAGCTTTTAATTCATCAAGCTTATTTGGAGTCGGGTTAGGACCCGCCTCAAAGAATTAAAGCTCTTTCTACTAGATCAGTCTCCACTTCGTGGGCTTTTAAGAATGAAGCTTCAGTTGATCAGATTTGCAAAGCAGCAACTTGGTTTTCTTTGCATACATTTACTAAATTCTACCGTTTTGATGTATTTGCTTCCTCAGAAGCAGTTTTAGGTAGAAAAGTTCTTCAGGCAGCCGTTTCAGTTTGATTCCTCTGCTTATGTTTGAGTTTTTTTCTTTTCATTATGAGAATAAAAACTTATATTTTGGGCTGTGGATTTATTCTTTTCAGCGAAAAATGGCTGTTATTATTTTATCCCTCTCTAGTGACTCTTCTGTGGAGTTCCACATCTTGGGTATTACTATCCCATACGTCATTAGCTCATGGACTCTTGCCAATTACATGAAAGAAAACATAATTTTTCATATTGGCAAGAGTCCATGAGACCCACCATTTTTATGGTGGTTATGATTTTTTGTATAAAGCACAATTAATTCCAATTTCCTTTGCTGATGCTTTTTACTCCTTTCTTTATCACCCCACTACTTGGCTATTCATTAAACTGAATTGTGGGTGTATATATAATTTCTCATTGATTCCGCATCTTGGGTATTAGTTCCCATGAATAATGGATTGTGGACTCTCACCACCTGTATGACAGAAAACATAATTTATGCTTTCCTGATTTTTCTTACACACATCTTTTTTTCCCTGCTTCTATTTGTTTGCTCTTGATTCTTGTCCTACCTCTTTGGCTTGGTTATACATCAGACTGAGTTGCCAGTGAGGTGGGAAGGGTTTTATAGAGTTCCTGGAGTTTGGGAATCTTTGCCTCCTCCTAGTGGTAGGGAAGAGTAATTTCCCAGGAGCAATGGATTGAGGACTCTCACCACTATGAAATAAATGAATTTATAAGGTAAGCATTTTTTTTGTTTTTTACTTCATTTAACAGTTAATGATTTATATAGACCATATGATATGAGAATATTATACTGCTTTTGATGCATTACAGCTATTTGTATATATTAGTTATATTTGATATTTTTAATGAATATACCACCTTAAATTATAGCCTGTATGTTTTTGCCAGAAAAACTGGGTATGTCAATTTAAAAACTTTGTATAGCAGCTGGAATTTTTTCTGTTCCCTTTAATTAGTTGCCTGTGTGAGGTTATTCTTTGCACCTATTACATTTTGTAAATAAAACTGAGGTGGAGAAAAGGAGACACGGGTCAATGAATAAGGAGTTGCTCCCTTGGTTTTATACATTAATCAATAAAATGTGGTGATTTTACCTCCGTGCCTGCTACTTGTATGATTACTGCTATATAAATTATTAGACATGAAAAAAATGTTTATTTTATTATTCAGATAGAGCATTCCATTTGAAAGCAACTTTCCAATTTACTTTCATTATCAAATTTGCTTCATTCTCTTAGTATACTTAGTTGAAGGAGCAGTAATGCACTTCTGGGAGTTAGGTGAAAACATTAGGTGAGCCAATTACAAGAGGCATATATATGCAGTCAGCAGCTAGATCCCAGTAGTGCACTGCTGCTCATGAGCCTAACGTCTGACGTCCCTCCTGGTTCCTGATCCCTGGCTTGTTCCTGACTCTGCTGTTCTCCTTGTTCCTGATTCCGGCTCGTCTGACTACTTGCTTTGGCTCCTGACTCGGCTCGTCTGACTATTCACTTTGGCTCCATAATTTTGGCACTCAAGGAATGGAGGCATCTTCTCGAGCGTACCAGTGCTCATTCTTAGTGACCACAAGAATTTAACTTATCTATCTGAAGCAAAACGTTTGTCGCCCGACAGGCCAGATGGGCGCTATTTTTGTCTTGGTTTAATTATGTGGTCTCCTACCTGCCTGGTAGTAAGAATGTTAGGGCTGATGCCCTCTCTCAACAATTTTCGCCTCTATCCAAAAGAGTCTGTACCTACTCCAGTTATACCTCCTGACCATATTTTGGCTACCATTCGTACTAATTTGACTTCTCCCTTGGGGGAGGAGATCCTGGCTGCACAAACCAATGCACCTCCTAGGAAACCTAGTGGTAAGTGTTTTGTTCCTGAGAATCTTCCAACTAAACTTTTGCAAACTTACCACTATCCTAAAGCCGCAGGTCACCCAGGCAAGAACCAAATGATTTGGTCTGTCACTTGACAATTCTAGTGGCCAGGTCTTCGTTCTGATGTTGCTGCGTATGTTGCCTCCTGCTCAGTTTGTGCACAGAATAAGACTCCTCGACGTCTTCCTGTGGGTCTTCTTCAACCGATTGCTAATGGTGAGCGTCCTTGGACACATCTTTCCATGGACTTAATTGTCGAGCTCCCTGTTTCCAATGGCAATACTGTTATCCTTATAGTAGTTGACCATTTTTCTAAAATGTCAAATTGCATTCCCTTGAATAAGCTGCCTACTGCTCAGGAGCTTGCTTCAATTTTTGCCTGGGAGGTCTTCCGTTACATGGGTTACCCAAGGAGATAGTGTCGGGCCGGGATAGCCAGTTTGTCTCCAGATTTTGGCGTTCCTTTTGTGCTCAAATGGGGATTCAGCTTTCCTTCTCCTCGACATATCACCCTCAATCCAATGGGGCTGCGGAACGGTCTAATCAAGCTCTGGAACAGTTCCTCCATTGCTATGTCTCGGATCACCACAATAATTGGTCTGAACTGTTACCTTGGGCAGAGTTTGCTCGAAATAGTGCTATTAATGCTTCCTCCAAGTTCTCCCCGTTCATGGCGAATTATGGGTTCCAACCATCCTTGTTGCCCGATTCATTCATGTCTCAGGGTATTCCGACTTTGGAGGAGCATCTCCGTTCCACGTGGGTGCAGATTCAGGATTGCCTTCATCGTTCTATGCAGCGCCAAAAGTTCCAGGCTGATCGTAGGCGCCTGCCCATACCTTCCTACCAGGTTGGTGAAAGGGTTTGGCTGTCCTCCCGCAACTTGAACCTTCATGTGCCTTCCAATAAACTGGCTCCCCATTATGTTGGTCCTTTTCGAATACTCCGACCGGTCAATCCTGTGGCCTACGCTCTTGACCTTCCTTCTGCAATGCTCATCTCCAATGTTTTTCATGTCTCCCTCTTGAAACCATTGGTTTGTAATCCGTTTACCACTGTGTTGCCTCGTCCCCGTCCTATCTTTGTTGACAACCATGAAGAATATGAGGTCAGCAGCATTATTGACTCTCGTATGGCCAGGGTTGCATACAGTATTTGGTTCACTAGAGGGGTTACGGTCCGGAGGACCGTTCATGGGTTCCCTCCTCTGATGTTCATGCTCCCGCCCTCCTCTATGCCTTCCATGTCAGTTTCCCCAATAAGCCTTTTGTCCTCCCGTGGGGGAGGTGTCGCTGAGGGGAGGGTACTGTCAGGGATTTTTCCCTGCTTTGTTTGCCATGTGCTGCTGGCAGCCATTTTACTCACCTCTCTTGCTGACTACTCGCTTTGGCTCCTGACTCGGCTCGTATGACTACCAGCTCTGGTTTTGACTCGTGGCTTGTTATTTGACTTGTGGACTTTTTATTATTTTTTGCTATTAATAAAGGTGTGATTATTTATGCACTTTTCGTCTCAGTCTGATTCCTGGCACCCTGACACTATTGTCCTAGTAAAATCCCGCCTCACAAACATTAGTTAAATATTATTAACCCCTAATCTGCTGTCCCTAACATCGCCGCCACCTACCTACATTTATTAACCCCTAATCTGCCGCCCCAACATACTATATTTATTAACCCCTAAACCTAAGTCTAACCCTAACACCCCCTAACTTAAATATAATTAAAATAAAGCTAAAGAAAACCTACTATTAATAACTAAATAATTCCTATTTAAAACTAAATACTTACCTGTAAAATAAACCCTAAGGTAGCTACAATATAACTAATAGTTACATTTTAGCTATCTTAGGCTTTATTTTTATTTTACAGGCAAGTTTGTATTTATTTTAACTAGGTAGAATAGTTACTAAATAGTTATTAACTATTTTATAACTACCTAGCTAAAATAAATACAAATTTACCTGTAAAATAAAACCTAACCTAAGTTACACTAACACCTAACACTACACTACAATTAAATAAATTACCTAAATTAAATACAATTAAATAAATACAATTACCTAAATTACAAAAAAACCACTAAATTACACAAAATAAAAAACAAATGACAAGATATTTAAACTAATTACACCTAATCTAATAGCCCTATCAAAATAAAAAAAGCCCCCCCAAAAAACAAACCTAGCCTAAACTAAACTACCAATAGCCCTTAAAAGGGCCTTTTGCATGGCATTGCCGCAAAGAAATCAGCTCTTTTACCTGTAAAAAAAATACAAACAACCCCCCAACAGTAAAACCTACCACCCACACAACCAACCCCCCAAATAAAACCCTAACTAAAAAAACCTAAGCTCCCCATTGACCTGAAAAGGGCATTTGTATGGGCATTGCCCTTAAAAGGGCATTTAGCTATATTGCGGCCCAAACCCTAACCTAAAAATAAAACCCACCCAATAAACCCTTAAAAAATCCTAACACTATCCCCTGAAGATCCATTTACAGTTTTGAAGACTGGACATCCATCCTCAACGAAGCCGGGAGAAGTCCTCAACGAAGCAGCAAGAATTCCTCAACGAAGCCGGGAGAAGTCTTCATCCAACCCGGGAGAAGTGGTCCTCCAGACGGGCAGAAGTCTTCATCCAGACGGCATCTTCTATATTCATCCATCCGGCGCGGAGCGGGTCCATCTTCAAGACATCCGATGCGGAGCATCCTCTTCTTTCCGACGACTAACGACGAATGAAGGTTCCTTTAAATTACGTCATCCAAGATGGCGTCCCTTAGGGTTTGGGCCGCAATAGAGCTAAATGCCCTTTTAAGGGCAATGCCCATACAAATGCCCTTTTCAGGGCAATGGGGAGCTTAGGTTTTTTTAGTTAGGGTTTTATTTGAGGGGTTGGTTGTGTGGGTGGTGGGTTTTACTGTTGGGAGGGTTGTTTGTATTTTTGTTTACAGGTAAAAGAGCCGATTTCTTTGGGGCAATGACCAACAAAAGGCCCTTTTAAGGGCTATTGGTAGTTTAGTTTAGGCTAGGGTTTTTTTATTTTGGGGGGGCTTTTTTTATTTTGATAGGGCTATTAGATTAGGTGTAATTAGTTTAAATATCTTGTAATTTGTTTTTTATTTTGTGCAATTTAGTGTTTGTTTTTGTAATTTAGGTAATTGTATTTAAAGGGACATTCAACACTTCCGTTAACATGATTTGATATTGAAAATAAAAAAATGAAGATCCGCCTGCAGTATACCCCTCCTGCCTTGCCGCCTTGCTTCTGTGTTAATCAGCGTCGCTAACTTCTCTAATAACCAGTAAATATGGCAGCCGAACACCCCCACCGTTACGTAGCTGCCTTCTTCTTCAACTGATAAGCAAATCAGAATCCAGTCCTCGGACAGAAATTGCACGCGCATTCAATTTCTGTCCAAGGACTGGATTCTGATTTGCTTATCAGTTGAAGAAGAAGGCAGCTACGTAACGGTGGGGGGAGTTCGGCTGCCATATTTACCGGGTGTTAGAGTAGTTAGCAACGCTGATTAGGACAGAAGCAAGGCGGCAAGGCAGGAGGGGTATAGTGCAGGCGGACCTTCGGTTTTTTATTTTCAATATCAAATCATGTTAACGGAAGTGTTGACTGTCCCTTTAATTTATTTAATTGTATTTAATTTAGGAAATGTATTTAATTGTAGTGTAGTGTTAGGTGTTAGAGTAACTTAGGCTAGGTTTTATTTTACAGGTAAATTTGTATTTATTTTAGCTAGGTAGTTATTAAATAGTTAATAACTATTTAATAACTATTCTACCTAGTTAAAATAAATACAAACTTGCCTGTAAAATAAACCCTAAGCTAGATGCAATGTAACTATTAGTTATATTGTAGCTATCTTAGGGTTTATTTTACAGGTATTTAGTTTTAAATAGGAATTATTTAGTTATTAATTGTAGGTTTTATTTAGATTTATTTTAATTATATTTAAGTTAGGGTTAGACTTAGGTTTAGGGGTTAATAAATTTAATATAGTGGCGGTGACGTTGGGGACGTCAGATTAGGGGTTAATAATATTTAACTAGTGTTTGCGAGGTGGGAGTGCGGCGGTTTACGGGTTAATATGTTTATTATAGTGGCGGCAGATTGGGGTTAATAAGTATAATGTAGGTGTCAGCGATGTCCGGAGCGGCAGATTAGGGGTTAATAAGTGTAAGATTAGGGGTGTTTAGACTCGGGGGTTCATGTTAGTTGTAAACATAACTTGTTTCCCCATAGGAATCAATGGGGCTGCGTTACGGAGCTTTATGCTGCTTTTTTGCAGATGTTAGGCTTTTTTTCAGCCAGCTCTCCCCATTGATGTCTATGGGGAAATTGTGCATGAGCACGTACAACCAGCTCCCTGCTGACTTAAGCAGCGCTGGTATTGGAGTGCGGTATGGAGCTCAATTTTGCTCTACGCTCACTTCTTGCCTTTTAACGCCGGGTTTATAAAAACCTGTAATACCAGTACTGTAGGTAAGTGAGCGGTGACAATAACGTGCAAGTTAGTACCGCACCCCTCTTACCGCAAAACTCGTAATTTAGCCGATAGTTTTAAAATCTTTCTGGCACTTCTAATTCTTTAGACTAAATTAGGTTATTGTATCTTTAAATTAAGCATGGCTGGCATAAACACTATCCAGAATGACTGAAGACCTTAGCACAGCTTAATTTAAACCTTGTTTAGTTTTTTCAATAAGCTTTTGGTTTTAGCATTCTTTTTAGTGCTCCTTCCTGTCTTCCTCTTCCTGTACCTGTGGTGCTGTAGTCATTTCACTATATTGGGGCAAGCTCTCAGGAATGGCAGATGTGGTAAAATATTGTGATCATATCAGAGCTTTTATTAAATTGGAGAACAAATTAATGTAATCATGTTCAGTGTTATTAGCATTCATTGTTTCATTACAGTTATTTCAGCACTTCAGTTTACCTCACTGTATTCCCTTTTAGGGATTATTCACTTTTACATTGTGCCATTTCTGTCTATTTCTTCCCTTTAGGGGTTAGCAAATGATATGCTTCCTTAATGCTTATTTGCTTCAGCCTATCTCGGATACCTAAGCTGCTTTCCTTACTTTTACTAGACCCAAGTTGGTGCAGCTCAGGTCTCTGGACCTCCTCAGACATTCTACTCACCAGCTCGCGAGTTGAGGCCCTCAAAAGACTTATCCCACGGGGAACATCCTTCCAAGCTAGGCACAGGAGGGCCACAGAGAAGGAGCAACCACACAGAGAAAGGGGGTATGTGAAGGGGCCTGTGCCATCCCCGGTAAATATCAGAGGGGATAAAAATACGGGGAAGCCCCAATAAGCCTATAGAACAACGGGTGTAATCCATATATACTGACGCTGAGCCACAATAGGGGGAACATCGCTGCGATAGATGGGGCGGGTTACCTAGGCCATAACTACATCATATTACTATAGGCCCTGCACAAGTAGCTTGATAACAAAGGGGCCATCAGCATAAATACAGGGGAATATATAAAGCTGTACAAGATTCAACCCTCAGCAAGACATAAACGGCTCAGTGACTTTTAAACTTTTACCCTAGTTAACACTATAAAAACGCCTGGGCATAAGGCCTCTGCTCAGCAACAAAGCAAGAAAAGACCTTCACAGACAAAATAAAACACCCAAATACAAACTACATATAAGATCCCCTGACAGCTATAGTGGGGAGACCCCAGGAACCCAGGAAGAGCGAACCCTATATTAGCAGTACAGGCCAGTACCGACCTATCCACAAGCCTTGCCCCCTCGCCCAAGGCACCACTCATCAGGCCTGCTAGCGCAGCTGAATAGAGGCATACCCTGGTATGACCAGCAAAAGATCGCAAAGGCCGATAAAAGGCTCACAACCAACAGCAATGGAGAACTATCTATTGCCCCCGGACTCCACCCCTAATACCCCTAAAGAACAACAAGAGGGGAGAAGACAAACAATCGCGACGCAGGGGCATAACATAGACTCAGTGCAAAATAATTATGTTACCAAAGAGGATATCAAACACCTATCCTCGAAAGAGGACATCAGAGAGGCAATGACAGATGTCAAACAAATGTTCGCCGAGCTAAAAAAAAAAATATAACTGCTGTAGACCACAGAGTTGCCCAAGTCGAAGAAAAACAAGAAAATATGTGCTCAGACATACAACAACAGGCGAGTATTCTGCAATCACAAGATGTAGCGGTGCAAAACCTTACAGACCGCATTATGGACTTAGAAAATTGAAGCAGGAGGAATAATCTCCGACTATGAGGTGTACCCGAGTCCGTAAACCCTTCAGCATTGCTGAACTATATACAAGAGCTCTTCAAATACATCAAGAATTCTCCTGCGGCAGCAGAAGTTCAAACTGAACGAGCACATAGGGCGCTTTGCCCAAAACTGCCTGCTAGGGCGCCACCAAGGGACATAATCATTAAACGACGAGTATCATTGCTGGCAGGGATAACAATACCGCAGTATTCAGTAACATCGCAGACCTTCCAAACTTCAATCAAATGCTTGGGATACGAATACAGCCCCCTCGAATGTTGAATGGAGACAGGAGCGACCCACAGGGGTTGACCATCCCAGCACAAGGGAATCCACCTGACTGAGGGTCCACCAAAAGGATAGCTATTCATGCCGTCTGCACTTGACTATCCTGGGCCTATAATGGCTCAATGAACCTGGTCTGGACTATTAACCACTTACACAGTGAAGATCGGAAGTATACCCAGATAAGTTAAAAACATCCTGTTATATGCAAGTTAATGTTTTACCTGTTTACACTGTTAACTCTGCGAATATGTCTTTCTCTTCATGATGAGTATAACTTGTTTAGTGATTGGTGCACAATTGAGTTTTATGTTTAACCTACCTTGTGCCTGATTAATGATTACGAGTGAAGCCTTAAGGTTAGTTAACTAAATAAAAATAGCTACATGCAGGGGAGAACAGAGGCTCACCTAGATAGATCAGCGATCAAGTTGAATATTGAACAAAAAGTATACACCTGACGCAGCGTATCAGAGACTTCTCCCCATATAAGTTAATAACGAGCCCACACTTGGGAGCGCAAGTGCCACATATATAACATAATTAAGAACTCATTGTGTGCTCAATCTTGATTCACCTTTCTGCAATTTTGGTGCTCCGTTTGTGTCTCACCTTCACTAAAGTGCACAGTACGTCTGCTGTTTCATGCATAAATGAGTTCCACGTTTCTTTGTGCAGGTACCAGTTTAATATAGTTACAGGACGACCCAAGGCCTGTTAATCAGACATAGACAACTTCACACAAGAGAGAATGGGGGTATATCTAGGCGGGACATCGAACTCAGCCTCAAGTAGATCAAAATGGTCTATCACTGGTGCGATGCAGCAGAGACCCCTCACCATACAAATAAAGAGCTAGCACACAACCCATAGCACAAATAGCCATAATCTCAACTTACACGAATAGACATGAGGAACATATGCTTAACTTGAGTAGTATATACCAGGTACACTGCACTAAGGACGCCTCCTCACTTAAACGCATAACGCAATTCCTCTTAATCTCAGTACAAAAAGCACAAGTCAGTATGCTTGAGCAGACAAGGGACACAAGTACACAAAATCATTCCAACACTAGCCAACTAAAAAAAAAGGTACTAGGTTACCCTATCATATAAAGATAAGCAGATACAATTCATCAATACAGGATGAATTTAGCAGGTAATAATACATAGGTACAAGGGCACTTTTCTTTTCCTTTATAATAATACATAGGTACAATGGCACTTTTCCTTTATTGATAAGTGTTTTTTTTGTTCTATCTTCTTCTTATTATTGATAATCGTCTTAAAGTTGCATGAACTTACAGAAAATGAATGAAATGTATATATAACCATAAGCTAGCAATAGGCCTACTACCCCTGACTAATTGTACTGGTATTGAGAACAGTTGACTTGTAAAAGAGACTTGATTTTTCTAGTTGCAAGAGAATTCTTACTGCTCCTCTTCCCAACCCCAGCTCCTTGTAAGAGGGATCCCAAATCCTCTCTACAAAACTCAGGACACTGTACAACTGAACTTAATTCTCTGATTTCAACAGTCTTATCTCCACCCTAAACTATCCCTACCCACCTTCCTTAACTCCTATCTTGTACCTTACCTCGCCCCCTTTATAATTATTATTTTTTCCCTACCCTCTCCGTCCTTCCCCCCCCCCCATACGACCATGTGTCAGGGTGCCAGGAATCAGACTGAGACGAGAAGTGCAAAAATAATCACACCTTTATTAATAGCAAAAATAGTAAAAAGTCCACAAGTCAAATAACAAGCCAGGAATCAAAACCAGAGCTGGTAGTCAGACGACCCGAGTCAGGAGCCAAAGCGAATAGTCAGACGAGCCGGAATCAGGAAAAGGAAAACAGCAGAGTCAGGAACAAGCCAGGGATCAGGAACCAGGAAGGACGTCAGGCAGCCAGGTAATACACAGGAACTCTCACAAACAGGTCTTAGACAACACAAAGGCAAAGCATACTGAACAGAGGCCCTTTAAATAATAAGTGATGACATCACAATTCTGAGACTGCATCCTGTCTCACATGGATGATGCAGACCAGTCTGGCCATAAAAGGAAGTGCGGGAATTGAGCAGCATCCCCCACAATGCACCAAAGTCAGGAAGAGAGGTGAGTAAAATGGCTGCCAGCAACACATGGCAAACACAACAGGGAAAAAACCCTGACAGTACCCTCCCCTCAACGACCCCTCCCCCGTGGGAGGACAAAAGGCTTACTGGGGAAACGGGCATGCAAGGCATGGAGGAGGGCGGGAGCATGAACATCAGAGGAGGGAACCCAAGAACGCTCCTCCGGACCATAGCCTCTCCAGTGAACCAAATACCGTACACGGCCCCTGGACATACGAGAGTCAATAATGCTGCTGACCTCATACTCCTTATGGTTGTCAACAAAGATAGGACGGGGACGAGGCAACACAGTGGTAAACCGATTACAAACCAATGGTTTCAAGAGGGAGACATAAAAAACATTGGAGATGCGCATAGCAGGAGGAAGGTCAAGAGCGTAGGCCACAGGATTAACACGTCGGAGTATACGAAAAGGACCAACATAACGGGGAGCCAATTTATTGGAAGGCACACGAAGGTTTAAGTTGCAGGAGGACAGCCAAACTCTCTCTTGTGATAATATATAAACGTTTACAAGGGACACTTATGTTACATAGAGAGGTGTTTTTTGGGCTTATTTCATTTTTTGCTTATGGGGATTGTTATTGATTTAAGGCAGTATACAGTCACTATTTTGTGAAATATTGCAAGAATGGATTTGGATAATACTGTATTATAGAGTTCTTTATATGATGCTGAGGCCAGGAGAGAGCTGTTTAAAAGGGTCTTTTCCTCTGAACGTTCTGAGGGCTTCAGTCCAGGCATGGAGTCCCAGTTTAAAGCATTGGAGAAACTGCTAATTGCTGATCTAAGACTTACATGGGACATTGAAGCGTTTGAGCACTATATTGAACATGATAGAGTCCCAAGGGGGTTGAGGATTAATAAATTCCCCACTTTTGAAATTGACAATCAAGATATAGTACTAGAGTGGAATGATGCTCTATCTGAGTGCTCAATGAAATTATTAAAAATTCTGATCCTGTGTAAACAGCTAAAGAGAATTGATATTAAGGAGAAAATGGAGGAAATAGAAAAAGAATTGAAAAAATTTGAGGCACATGAGAAGTTCTTGGAACATAAAAAGGTGATGAAAGAACATGTGGACAAATTGGATTCCATATTAGCAGAGAAAAGGGGAAAAGTTTCATAGGGACAGGATGGACTATGAAACTAATAAAGTCTACCAGTGGCCCACATTCCAAAAAAAAGCATGGAAAAACAACTTTAATCGTGGGAGAACACGGGGTGGAAAAAAGAAAGAGGATGAGAAAGATAAAGTACCTAAACCAATTTTGAAGAACAAAAATAAGAAGAAAGTGGTGTTCACGTCCACTGATGTTGAAACCTCTGACCAAGATTCAGCAACCTCTTCCTCTCTATCCTCTTCTCCATCTTCTGTCTCTTCTGTATCCTCTTTGTCTTCTCGTTCTATGCAGGTTACCACAGATGAAAATGAAGGGGACGAAGTGGCGGCACGTCCTAAAGAATCAAGGAGAGAAGCAAAAAAGGAGGTGCCCTTGAAAAAGGACAAGAAAGAAAAAGTCCCTTTAGGAGGATCAGAAGATCAAAAAACAAAAAGAAAAAAGAAGGGGATGTAAAAACCCTGGGACTTTTAAATCTTAATGTGATAACTTTGTCAAGACATGTTCTGACTGAGGATCAAACGAATCTATTGAGGAGAGGTTTGGGATTTTTCTCCTTTTAATACCTTACTAGACGTCAATAGATTCGTTAGAAAACTCACTCTGAAATGTTTTTTTGAATTACAGCCAGACCCTGTTACTAATACTAATGGCACACTTGATCCACCATGTGTGACTAACACTAATGATAATGGGAATCAAAATGAAGTGTCATTCAAGGATGCTTGTATGTTAGGGACTTTGGTTGATTTACAAGAGGGATTTGATACTATCAGTGAATGGTCCAAGCCTCCAGGTCCAAAAAAAGTAGGTTCTGATTTCTATCCATTGCAATTCAGGGGTAGTACAATAAACAACTTTCAAAAGTGTGTTGAGAAAGAAATACTTGAATTAGCTGTGTCCAAAAAAATGGTTAAGCAGAATTTAAAAAAGTGTGAAAAATTGGCATTGGAGTCTCTCCAGAGTAATCATGAGATTGTAATTAGAAACTCAGACAAGGGAGGAAATATTGTGATTCTCAATAAGGAGGATTACTTTGGAGAGGCTCTACGGCAACTAGGTGACACCTCAACCTATAAATTACTTAGTGGTAATCCCACGACTGCCTTTAAGAGACAGTTATTAATGCTTTTGGATGATGGTGTTCATCTTGGTATCTTTAAGGAGGAGGACATTTTACATCTAGTTCCTGAGTTTCCTGTTACACCATTGTTTCATTACTTACCCAAAGTTCACAAGAACCCCGAGCGGCCTCCTGGTAGGCCCATAGTCTCGGGTATTGGGTCTTTGCTTGAACCATTATCTGAGTGGCTTGACTCAGTTCTACAGCCACTAGTAAAAAATTTGTACAGCTATTTAAGAGACTCGATCCATCTTCTAGAAGGTCTGAGAAATTTTGAATGGAAAAGCACCTATTCATGGGTTGTTGCAGATATTGCCTCATTATACACATGTATACCGCATACACTAGGCTTGAGGGCAATAAGGTATTTCCTAGATAAATTTACAGCATATGGACGTGAGGTCAAGATGTTTATCTGTTCCATTCTTGAGTTTGTACTAACTCATAATTTTCTGATGTTTAATGATAAGTATTACCTACAATGTTGCGGAATAGCCATGGGGGCGAAATTCGCCCCATGCTTCACCAAACCTGTATGTAGGGTTCTGGGAGCTGAGATATATGTACAACTCTTATTATACAGAGAGCACTAAAATATACTTTTCTATAGGAGGTTCATCGATGATTTGATCTTAATCATGGATGGACCCCTTGATGAAGCATCTTTTGATCTGTTTCTTGGCTTTTTGAATGACAATGACATGTTCTTAACCTTTATTGGGGGATATAGTTGTACTAATACTGACTTCTTGGATGTGACATTGGAGGGGTATGTGGAGAACAGGCAAATAGTGTCCAGAACATTCAGAAAATCGACTGCTGGTAACACTATATTGCATGCTAGTTCCTGCCATCCTCCACACCTGGTCCGTGCCATACCGAGGGGGCAGTTTATTAGGTTAAGACGTAACACCAATAATGATGCCATATATCAACAGCAGTCAGCTGAATTGATTGAAAGATTATCAGCAAGGGGCTATGATAGTGACATATTACAAGAAACCAGAATGGAGATTGGAGCAATGAGATTTGCAAATAGTGGATTCAGAAAGCCTGTTAAGTTCTTTGAAGATAAGATAGTGTTTACAACTGAGTACACATCACAATTTCCTCAAAAAGTAAAAATTTTGAAAAAGAATTTACCTGTTTTGGCAAGTGATAACGTATTGCAAAAATACATTAAAGAGTGCAAGTTTGTGTCCAAGAAACCTGTTACTTTGGCCTCTAAATTGGCACCTAGTTGTGTGACAGATACCCCCAGAGGTAGGGGTGGTAATTGGCTGAGTAGAAAGGGTAACTTCAGGTGTGGAATGAGGACATGTTTAACTTGTGCTATGATGGCAGTTATGAATGTGTTTAGATCCTCTGTAGACGATGAGACTTACGAGATTCCATTTTATGCAAATTGTAAGACCATATTTGCAGTCTATATGTTGGAATGTAAACATTGTAATATCCAATATGTTGGTAAGACAACAAGAGAGGTCAACACAAGGATCAGAGAGCATGTGAATGATGTAAAAAATTATAACAAAGATTCTGTGGTGGCCAGACATTTCAATCTGTTTCACCTTACTAATAAGGGTGATTTTTCTGTGAGAATTATTGATATAGCTAAAACTCCCACTAGAGGTGGTAATAGGTATAAGATACTGGACAGAAAAGAGCTGTTCTGGATATACAAGTTGAAATCCAGAACTCACACAGGATTAAATTTGGAGTGGGATATTAGCTATTTTGTTTAATTAAACTTAACTGAACTTAATAGGTCACATGCCTTTGTGATGGATTAACAATCAATTGGGCAGATTAGCATATTATAATAACATGACACTATAAACCCAAAAAACTACCAACAAAGTTTATTGTTAAAGCATGAAAAAATTGAAAATTTTTTAATAATTGAAAAATTGTTATACAATAGATTTGTGCTTGGAATTATTGGTTTTGGGGACTATGGAGCTTGTAGAAGGATACTTCAGGTTCAGGTTTCAGATCATTTTATGAGTGTGTCACTAATTGCAATTAAATCCATTCCCAATATATTTTCATCCCCCATATTTACTAGACATGTAGTAGGCAATAGCAAATGTCATAAGTTTATATGAAGTTCTACGATATGACAGTCTTGTAAATACCGTTGGCTGAAATATTTTGCGGTGTGATCAAGAAACAACATATTTAATATCATACATGACATATTTAATTCAAAGTCTACATTTCATGATTTGATCATTATAGTTTACAAATTCATAAAATTATGTAAAAATATGAACTGATATGTAATTTGGTATTGATTGTGCTGATATTATGCCATTTTGTCTTTCCCCCCTTTTTTTCTTTGCCTTTTTGTCTTTTCCTTTGTTGGTTTGCAGCATAGTATTAAGAACTTGTATAATATATGAAGTTTATTTGTTTTTAACAGTTTGCATGTAACCACCAGGTGTTGATTAATTAATCACCTGTTGGGTTACATAAGGTAGACTTCAGCGTGCTATCCTTAGTCTATGATGAAGCGCCACTAGAGGGCGCGAAACATGTCAGACGTTTTTGTCCAATCTTGCATGTCTGTTGTTATTTTGGAATACATTTTTCTTGAATTATTAAAAAAAACAAAAACCTTTTTGTCCAATCTTGCATGTCTGTTGTTATTTTGGAATGAATTTTTCTTGAATTATTAATACTGCTGTGCTGCTCTATTTCCATTTTTTCTAAACTCTCTCACCAACCTGGTAGGAAGGTGCGGGCAGACGCCTACGATCAGCCTGGAACTTTTGGTGCTGCATAGAACGATGAAGGCAATCCTGAATCTACACCGACGTGGAACGGAGTTGCCGGAAATGCTCCTCCAAAGCCGGAATACCCTGAGACATGAATGAATCAGGCAACAAGGATGGTTGAAACCCATAATTCGCCATGAACGGGGATATCTTGGAGGAAGCATTAATAGCACTATTACGAGCAAACCCTGCCCAAGGTAACAGTTCAGACCAATTATTGTGGTGATCTGAGACATAGCAACGGAGGAACTGTTCTACAGCTTGATTAGACCGTTCCGCAGCCCCATTGGATTGAGGGTGATATGTCGAGGAGAAGGAAAGCTGGATCCCCATTTGAGCACAAAAGGAACGCCAAAATCTGGAGACAAACTGGCTACCCCGGTCCGACACCATCTCCTTGGGTAACCCATGTAAACGGAAGACCTCCCGGGCAAAAATTGAAGCAAGCTCCTGAGCAGTAGGCAGCTTCATCAAGGGAATGCAATGTGACATTTTAGTAAAACGGTCACCATCACCACCACCATAAGGATAACAGTATTGCCATTGGAAACAGGGAGCTCGACAATGAAGTCCATGGAAAGATGCGTCCAAGGACGCTCACCATTAGCAATAGGTTGAAGAAGACCCACAGGAAGACGTCGAGGAGTCTTATTCTGTGCACAAACTGAGCAGGAGGCAACATACGCAGCAACATCAGAACGAAGACCTGGCCACCAGAATTGTCGAGTAACAGACCAAATCATTTGGTTCTTGCCTGGGTGACCTGCAGCTTTAGGATAGTGGTAAGTGTGCAAAAGTTTAGTTCGAAGATTCTCAGGAACAAAACACTTACCACTAGGTTTCTCAGGAGGTGCATTGGTTTGTGCAGCCAGGATCTCCTCCCCGAAGGGAGAAGTCAAATTAGTATGTATGGTAGCCAAAATATGGTCAGGAGGTATAACAGGAGTAGGAACAGACTCCTCCTTGGATAGAGGCGAAAATTGTCGAGAGAGGGCATCAGCCCTAACATTCTTACTACCTGGCAGGTAGGAGACCACATAATTAAACCGAGACAAAAATAGCGCCCATCTGGCCTGTCGGTGCGACAAACGTTTTGCTTCAGATAGATAAGTTAAATTCTTGTGGTCAGTAAGAATGAGCACTGGCACGCTAGTACCCTCGAGAAGATGCCTCCATTCCTTGAGTGCCAAAATTATGGCCAGTAATTCCCTGTCGCCAATTTCATAATTGCACTCTGCTGGAGACAATTTCTTAGAGAAGAAACCACAAGGATGCAAGGAACCGTCAGGCGTTGGACGTTGAGACAAGAGGGCACCTACTCCAGTCTCAGACGCATCAACCTCAAGAAAGAAAGGCAGAACAGGGTTAGGATGAGTCAGAACTGGAGCGGCAGCAAAGGCAATCTTAAGACTATCAAAGGCCTTAATGGCAGTAGGTGATCAATGGAGTGGATCATTCTCTTTACGGGTCATGTCTTTGATAGGAAGAAAAGTTTTTAATAAAACTTTCTATAGTAATTGGCGAACCCCAAAAAACGTTGAATGGACTGAAGACCAACTGGGCGAGGCCACTGCAGAACTGCAGATAACTTGTCAGGATCCATGGAGAACCCTGCAACGAAGATAACATAACCTAGGAAGGTTACTTGAGTCTGATGGAACTCACATTTCTCGAGTTTACAAAACAGGCCGTTCTCACGTAGTCTCTGAAGAACCTGTGTAACATCAGAACGATGAGCCTCAAGTGTGGGTGAGTGTACGAGGATGTCGTCTAAGTACACCACAACACACCATTGCAACATATCTCGTAGGACATCATTAATAAATTCCTGAAAAACAGCAGGAGCATTACATAGGCCAAAGGGCATTACAAGATACTCATAATGCCCGCTCCTGGTGTTAAATGCTGTTTTCCATTCGTGGCCCTCCTTAATCCTAACGAGATTGTACGCTCTTCTCAAATCAAGTTTAGTAAAGACCGTAGCTCCCTTGAAGCGGTCAAAGAGTTCCGTAATAAGTGGAATAGGGTAAGCATTCTTAATGGTAAGACGATTAAGACCCCTATAATCGATACATGGTCTTAACTCGCCACCCTTTTTCTTCACAAAGAAGAAGCCAGCCCCTGCAGGAGAGCAGGATTTGCAGATGATCCCCCGCGACAGAGCATCGGCAACATACTGCTCCATAGCACAATTCTCTGCAACAGACAGAGGGTACACCCGGCCCCGAGGAGGAATGGCTCCGGGTTGCAGGTCTATGGCACAATCGTAAGACCGGTGAGGAGGCAATGTACCGGCACGCACCTTGTCAAACACGTCTAGGAACTCTCGGTACTCCTCTGGCAACTGAGAAACCGAAGAAGTGCACAAGACTTTAACTGGTTTCCGAGGACAAGTGGAAATACATTGCGGGGACCACAACAAAATTTCGGACCTGAGCCAGTCGAGACTGGGATTGTGCGAGTTTTTTCACCTGGAACTGGAGGGTTTCAAAATGGAGAGCGCCAACAGCCATGGACAACGGAGCAGTTTCGTGAGCAACGAGTGCGGGCTGAAGGGGCCTGCCATCAATGGCCTCAATAGCAAGCGGAACGGACCGAGGCAAAACAGGAATGGAGTGCTTTGATACAAAAGCACTGTCAATAAAATAGCCCGCAGCACCGGAGTCAACAAGAGCCTGGGTGACTATGGAGGAGTCCACCCAGGAAAGGACAACCGTGACCATAGGTTTCTCCTTAAGCGGTTCCGGGGACGAGGATAAACCACCCAAGGTCTGCCCCCGACAGGACCTTAGGTGTGAGCGTTTTTCCGGCCATGTAGGACAAGACTTCAAAAGGTGGCCCTGTAACCCACAATAGAGGCAGAGCCCCTCCCTCCTCCTAAAGGCCCTCTCCGCCGTGGAGAGACGCGTGAATCCCAGCTGCATCGGCTCAGCAGTACCTGGTGACTCGGGACCAGGAGGCATGGGAGGAGAGGGAGGCATGGGAATGAACACGTAGGAGACAACGGAACAGGAGGCTTCCGCAAGCGCTCCTTGAAAGGGGGCCTCTCTCTGAGTCTGATGTCAATTAGAATCAAAAGACACCAATGCCTCGAGATCCTCTGGTAAATCTCTGGCAGCAACTTCGTCTTTAATCGCATCAGAGAGCCCATGAAAGAAGGCGGCAACAAGGGCTTCATTGTTCCAACCTACCTCTGCGGCAAGCGTACGGAACTCAATAGCATACTGAGCAACAGATCTTGTACCTTGCTGAATAGACATGAGTCATTTAGCAGCAGAGGAGGAGCGAGCCGGAACATCAAATACCCTTCGAAAGGAGGCCACAAATTCAGGGTAATTTGAAATCACAGGCTTATTAGTCTCCCACAAGGGATTAGCGCAGGCAAGAGCTGTGTCAGAGAGTAACGAGATGAGAAATCCCACCTTAGCTCTGTCAGAGGGAAACACCTGAGGTAACATCTCAAAGTAAATGCCCACCTAGTTCAAAAACCCTCTGCACTGAATAGGATCACCTCCATATCGCTGAGGTAGAGGTGCAGAACCGGACATGCTCCTGGTAGGCATAGGTGCAGCAGCGGAAACAGGAGCAGCCATAACTTGCGGGACACTTTGGTCCAAATGTGCAGTGCGAGTCAGCAGGGTTTGCAGGGCTAGTGCAAATTGATCCAAGCAGTGATCCTGTACATCCATCCTGGAAATTATGGCAGGTAAAGGTGGATTATTAGCACCATCAGGATTCATGGCCTTTGCGTAATGTCAGGGTGCCAGTAATCAGACTGAGACGAGAAGTGCAAAAATAATCACACCTTTATTAATAGCAAAAAATAGTAAAAAGTCCACAAGTCAAATAACAAGCCAGGAATCAAAACCAAAGCTGGTAGTCAGACGAGCCAAGTCAGGAGCCAAAGCGAATAGTCAGACGAGCCGGAATCAGGAACAAGGAAAACAGCAGAGTCAGGAACAAGCCAGGGATCAGGAACCAGGAAGGCAGTCAGGCAGCCAGGTAATACACAGGAACTCTCACAAACAGGTCTTAGACAACACAAAGGTAAAGCATACTGAACAGAAGCCCTTTAAATAATAAGTGATGACATCACAATTCTGAGACTGCATCCTGTCTCACATGGATGATGCAGACCAGTCTGGCCATAAAAGGAAGTGCAGGAATTGAGCAGCATCCCCCACAATGCACCAAAGTCAGGAAGAGAGGTGCGTAAAATGGCTGCCAGCAGCACATGGCAAACACAACAGGGAAAAAACGCTGACACCATGGCACTATTGCACAGCCACATTAGAAACCTCATAGTGGACATAATTTCCATAAATGTCAAAGTACTTAATAGCCCCAGGAAAAGCTCAATAGTTACAAATGATTTAAGTAGAATGGGGGGCGACATAATATTCTTACAAGGAACACACTACGCGAAATTACACAAGCCCAAATGGTACAATCGCCATTATCCCACTGCCTATTTCGCTTCGGGCCCGACAAAAAAGAACGGAGTGGGAATTATGATTAGCGCTAAGACGCCCTTCCAAATGACACAATTGGAAAGAGACCCGGACAGACGATTTCTCATACTTACGGGAACACTACAAGGAAGACCGATAAAACTAGCAAATGTATATGCCCCTAACCACTGACTCCCAGTCCATCTTCTTTAAGAAGATATCTGCCAGATTACTCGAAAAACATTCCGGCATCACATTTTAACACCCCCCTGAACCCAACACTGGACACCTCGGGCGGCATCTCCAGCACTCCCTCAAAGGCAATAAAGACACTAAACAGCGTGATCAAGGAACTGGCCTTGCACGATATCTGGCGCACCATCCACCCTATATCCAGAAATTACACATTCTACTCACACCCTCACAGGAAATACTCCAGAATCGACTTCAACTTCACAGACACCATAGGCCATACAGCCACCACTAGCTGCGCCATCACACCAATAACGTGGTCAGACCACGCTCCTGTTAGCTGCTCTGTCAGGTGGCCGAATGCGCCTGTTCACCATATATATGGAAATTAGATGACACGTTACTTGATGACCCCATTATTAAATTGGATATACATAAAACACTAAAAGAATATTTTGACCTGAACACAACAGGCACCATGCAAAACACTACTATTTGGGAGGCACACAAATGTGTCCTGAGAGGAAAGTTAATCAAACATAAAGCTAGAATAGTAAAACGACAAAAGGAGCACTACCAGGCACTCCTTGTACGTGTTGCAGAATCAGAAGACGCCCACAAACAAAACCCAGGCGATATGTCATTACAAAACTAGTTAAACCAGGTTAGGACTGATCTTTTGCAATTCCTACAGGAAGAGCAACAGAGAGAGGCTTTAATTTTAAGGCAACAGTTGTTCAAACAGGGAGATAAAGCAGGAAAGCTACTAGCTAGGGCGATAGCCCTCAAAAAGCTCAGATCCTATGCACATACAATAGTAGACGCCCTAAGAATCACTAAGGCAGATGGCACATCCATCGCAAACACATTTAGAGACTACTACAGTGCTCTCTATAACCTGCAGACCCCAAGAAGTGCTTCTGCAGATCACATATTTCCAGTCATGATTTAGCAATACAACAGTACATCTCAGGAACGAATAAACAAAAATTAACCAGGGAAGACTCTGAATCCTTAAAGACCCCCATTACTAGTGAGGAAATCTTACAAGCAATCAAAGATCTGCCTACTGGCAGGAGCCTAGGCCCGGGCGGCTTTGGCCTTAAGTACTATAAAACTTACTCAAAAGAACTGGTGCCTCGATTATTAGATTTGTTTCATCAACTACCTGACTCGCAGTCCCTCCCAGAGTCCATGCTTAAAGGCACACATTACGGTCATCCCAAAGCCAGGCAAACCCCCAGATAAACCGGAGAACTATCAACCTATATCCCTCTTAAATTCTGACGTTAAAATCCTAGCCAAAGTACTTGCAAATAGATTAAATACATTTTTACCCCAGCTAGGGTTCATACCCGCCCAAGAGTCACGAGACAACACACTTAAAATTTTGCAATTAATCACGCACGCTAATGTCAATGCAATCCCATTATCCCTAGTATCAACTGACGCGGAGAAAGCGTTTGACCGTGTGGATTGGTCATTCATGCGCTACACATTAGTCAAATTTGGTTACAAAACCAAATTTATCAACAGCATATTCTCACTATACTCCACACCCAGTGTTTAGGTAAGGGTTAACGTTATGCTCTCAGACACCTTTCTAATTAATAATGGGACAGGACAGGGCTGCCCCCTATCCCCACTCTTTTTTGTTCTTACCATAGAAATACTGGCTAGTAGAATACGTGCAAACCCAGCCATAAAAGGAATCTCATTAGACAAAACAGAACACAAACTTGCGATGTACGCAGACAATATCCTCTTAACCATCTCTGACGCTGCCCCCTCACTCCAAGCTGCTCTTGCAGAGTTTGCAGAATATTTATATAGTGTCGAATTTCCTACTAAACCCTTCCAAAACAGAGATTCTAAATATAACAGAACCTGAGGACACAATTGACAGACTAAAGGCAGCACTGGCCGATTAAAATAGCATCTGCTTCCCTTAAATACCTAGGAATCACCCTAACACCACAAGTGAGGGAGCTAGTAGATATCAACTACAAAACAATCAGGAACAACATAATGAGAGATCTCACTAATTGGAGGAATAAAAGTATATCCTGGCTGGGCCGCATCAGTGTAGTCAAGATGAATATTTTGCCTAGAATTCTATATATACTTCAGACAATATCCCAATATCCACATCCCATCATTTACTACACCAAATACAGACGGCTATAGAAACCTACATTTTGGAATGGGATCAAGCCTAGGATCCAGCGTAAAACACTATATCTCCCTAGAGAGAGGGCCGGGTGGAGGTCCCACACCTCGAGACTTATCGGAAAGCCAAAATTCTACAAAAACTAGTTGAATGGTGCCACAACTCTAAAAATAAAGCTTGGACGCAGATGGATTGCAAGATCCTACAAAGAAGAAATATAGAATCCCTGGCGTGGGTAACAGCAGCACGCCGCCCTAGACTAGTAGAGAGCTACCTACTCTTAAGTGAGGTATTCTCCATGTGGGACAAACTGATATGAGAAGAGGCCTCGGTCTCCTCGCAGAGCTCACCGCTGACCCCTATTAGAGGGAATCCAGACATCGGTCTCAGAATAGGAACCGGGTACCAGGACCAAACACACCCATTAGCAGACAACAATATAACACACGTCCTGCACGGCGGTAAACTCAAACCCCAAACAGAATTAAAGGAGTGGGATAACCAAACGTTCTCATCATGGTTCAGTATGGCACAGCTAACACACTACTACTCAACACACAAAAACAGAGCAAACTTCAGCAGACAACAAACACCCTTTGAGAATCTATGTGTAACACACCAGCCCCCAAAACACCTTATCTCTAAACTATATAAATGCTTCTTACAAGGGGGGATTCCAGCCTCCCCTCATATGTACACATTTGGCAAAGGGAAATGGGGCACACAATAGAGACTGAGGAATGGCACAAAATCTTTAAAAGAAACAAAAAGGCATCGGTATCGGCCAGAATCCAGGAGCTGCACTACAAATTCCTGAGCCGCTGGTACCTAACCCCATAGAGGCTTAGGAAAATGTACCCAATGACGAGAGGGGAGTGTTTGAGAGGCTGTGAGGAGGAGGGCACACTCCTTCATATATGGTGGCACTGCCCCAAGATACGGCCCTTCTCGGATGAGGTTTTTGCTGAAATGAATAGAGTCCTCGAACTCAACACTGCGCCTAACCCAAACAATCTTCTTTACCACGAGCTCCCCAAGATGGGAGAAGAAGCGAAAGATATCCTACTACCTCTAATGCTGGGTGCGGCCAAAGGGCTTGTGCCTAAGCTTTGGAAGACACTGCGGTTTCCTACCTTACAGGAGTGGAGAACCAGGGTCGGGGATCTGCTCCGGCTCGAGCGCTATCACTTCAGGAAAACTGTTAGAATTGCTACCCATGAACTCATGCAATTAACATGGGAGGGCAAGGGCCTTTGACCTGATATCTACACACTTAGGGCCACTCGCAAGCTGGTAACAAACTCACTGTCTCCCATGCCCCCAATACCCCCCTTTTTTTTCATTCTTCCCCTTATACCCCCTCTTTCTCACCTTTCTGACCTTCACCTACTTTCCACTTTAACAATACCAGTACTACTTTGGATATAAAATGAAAATGTATGTATAACAAGCTCATGTTGGCGGGGCTTCAGTCTCACCTCACAATTAAACTTCATGGACTAATATGTGTCACACTTATCAAGGACTTTAGTCGTACGATGCGACAGGGCCACCATAGATCCTTATACAATATGTCAAATTGTATGTATTGCATTTTCAGCCTTGTTGTATTGTGCAATTTCTCACAAAGCTTGTTTAAGAAAAAAAAAATCCTGATATTCAGACATTTGTTAAGGCGCTGACCAGAATTAAACTGGCTACTTGTCCAGTTTTTCATCCATGGAACCTTAATCTGGCTTTGAATGTTCTTCAGGCCCCTTCTTTTGAACATATGCATGGCCTAAACATTGAACTTTTATCCTAGATCTTGTGAACGTGACTGCTTGGGTACAGTTTCGCACAAGTGATAATCAGCTCTGATTAAAGAAAAAAAAATGTATGCTCACTTGTTAAATTCATGTATTTCATGATGATGAGAGTCTGAGTCCTGCTCTTTCGTTTTGTAAAGTTTGTGGCAGTACTTGTTTTGCACTTAATTTGCCCCACTTTGTGTTTCTTGCTTTTATGTTCACTCCATTTATTTGGCTATATGTATGACTAAGGATTCATGGTAAGTGGCTGGGATTTAGAGATCTGGTATGTTGGGATGTCTTTTGCCTCATCCGAGTGGACAGGACGGTAATTCCCACATGTGATGTCTTGTGGACTCGCCATCATGAAATAAATTAATTCATCAGGTAAGCATAAATTGTTTTTTATTTCAAGAAGACACTTTATCGGTCTCCCCTTCTGGCATGACTTCATTTCTTACAGCCTTTTTTTCTGTCCAGACGTTAAGGGGTCTATTTATCAAAGCGTCAATCTCAGTGCATTCTCCAGCGTCAATACGCTCGCCAGACATCGCTGATGCAGATCTGAATACGATCCCCCTATTCATCAAAAAAGCCGTCAAAAATATGCGCGTCAAGTACGGTGCGAAGAGCATAGGACTGTTGTTAACTAACAGTCATCGATGTTGCGGTTATTCTGGTTTTTCCAAACTTTATTTATACCATTTTATTACTGTCCATGAACAAGTACATTTCTCTAAAGCTAATCTTTTATTTTTCAACTGTTAATGTCTAAGAAATAGCTACATTTATACCTCAACAAACAATATCTCATAGAATTTATTTATATATTTTTTTGTTATACAAAATAATCTGTTATGATACTTAAATTAATGTGTATTTGTATTTCTAGAAGTCGTGATATACTTTTATCTCATTTTTTTTTTATAAATGATTATTAATGCTAGATTTTGTACATATATATATATATATATATATATATATATATATATATATATATATATATATACACACACACACACACATACACAGTCGTATGCAAAAGTTTAGGCACCCCTGACAATTTCCATGATTTTCATTTATAAATAATTGGGTGTTTGGATCAGCAATTTCATTTTGATCTATCAAATAACTGAAGGACACAGTAATATTTCAGTAGTGAAATGAGGTTTATTGGATTAACAGAAAATGTGCAATATGCATCAAAACAAAATTAGACAGGTGCATAAATTTGGGCACCCTTGTCATTTTGTTGATTTGAATACCTGTAAACTACCTAGCACTGATTTAATTGGAACACACAATTGGTTTGGTGAGCCCATTAAGCCTTGAACTTCATAGACAGGTGCATCCAATCATGAGAAAAGGTATTTAAGGTGGCCAATTGCAATTTGTTGTTCTCTTTGACTCTCCTCTGAAGAGTGGCAACATGGGGGCCTGAAAACAACTTTCAAATGACCTGAAAACAAAGATTATTCAACATTATGGTTTAGGGGAAGGCTACAAAAAGCTATAGCAGAGATTTAAGCTGTCAGTGTCCACTGTGAGGAACATAGTGAGGAAATGGAAGACCACAGGCACAGTTCTTGTTAAGGCCAGAAGTACAATATCGGAGAGGCAAAGGATGGTGAGAACGATCAAAAACAGCCCACAGACCATCTCCAAAGACCTACAACATCGTCTTGCTGCAGATGGTGTCATCATACAACAATTCAGCGTATGGGAGAGTGATGCGAAAGAAACCTTTTCTACACACACGCCACAAACAGAGTCACTTGAGGTATGCAAACGCACATTTAGACAAGCCAGCTTTATTTTGGAAGAAGGTGCTGTGGACTGATGAAACAAAGATTGAGTTATTTGGTCATAACAAGGGGAGTTATGCATGGCGGCAAAAGAACACAGCATTCCAAGACAAACACTTGCTAGCCACAGTAAAATTTGGTGGATGTTCCATCATGATGTGGGGCCAGTGCCGGTACTGTGAATCTTGTTAAAGTTGAGGGTCGCATGGATTCCACTCAATATCAGCAGATAGTTGAGAATAATGTTGAGGAATCAGTCACAAAGTTGAAGTTACGCCAGAGCTGGATATTTCAACAAGACAACGACCCAAAACACTTCTCAAAATCTACTCTGGCATTTATGCAGAGGAACAAGTACAATGTTCTGGAATGGCCATCCCAGTCCCCAAACCTGAATATCATTGAAAATCTGTGGGTTGATTTGAAGCAGGCTGTCTATGCTCGGCAACCATCAAACCTAACTGAACTGGAGAGGTTTTGCGAGGAATGGTCCAAAATACCTTCATCCAGAATCCAGACACTCATTACATGCTACAGGAAGCGTCTAGAGGCTGTTATTTCTGCTAAAGGAGGCTCTACTAAATATTGATGCAATATTTCTGTTGGGTGCCCAAATTTATGCACCTGTCAAATTTTGTTTTGATGCATATTGCACATTTTCTGTTAATCCAATAAACCTCATTTCACTACTGAAATATTACTGTGTCCTTCAGTTATTTGATAGATCAAAATAAAATTGCTGATCCAAACACCCAATTATTTATAAATGAAAATCATGGAAATTGTCAGGGGTGACTAAACTTTTGCATATGACTATATATGTGTGTGTGTGTGTGTGTGTGTGTGTGTGTGTGTGTGTGTGTGTGTGTTATGTCAGAAATATTTTTCAAACATATTTTTCCCTAAATAACTTTTTTTGTTCTTAACAATGTTGTCTTTCATATCGCAAATATATCATGTAATCAGGGTATCATATGTATTTATTTGCAATCAATGGATATTTTAAGAGCTGGGCCAGTTTTCTCTCTGTACCTGTTTAACCCCTCCTGATTGCAATCTAGTTTTAAAAACCACCCCTTCACAGGTGTTATAAAATGAGCTGGCATATAAAATGACATTTCTTACTGAAAAAGAAATTCAAGAGAAGGAAGAAATACACTGAAAATAGCATGACAGTAAAGAGGTGATTTTAATTTCTGCTGTATCTGAATCATGACAGTTTAATGTTAGGTGGGCTATCCCTTTGAGCTATCAGCTTAAGAATATATTGAATCAAACATCAATTCGAATTTTAAAATCCTTGTCTAATATATTACACTGTGTGTCCTAATATCAGCATCAATGTTTATCTTTAATTCTAAATTCACATATATATACTTTCAAAGTATAATACACAATGTAACCAATGGCACTTACAAGTTCTGATACGTGAACAATGACACAAGTATTGAGCAATTTGATTCATTAGTGATAGTTTAAAATGTATATTTGAATCAGATTGGCTGATGTCCTAAATCATGTCATTATGCATATTCCAATCAAAAGTGGTTGAAAAATTCAGTAGTGCGTGGGTTGTTTAGGAGTTTGCGTCATAATTAGTGCGAAAAGTGTTGCGTCAAAATTGGTGTTAAGTGGAGAGTGTGACTTGTATTAAATGGCTTAAACATGGTGAACATAGATTTTTCCCAAAAAATAAAAAGGAAGTTAGCTATATTATGTTGTGTATTTATTTCATTTGTATCTCTATATCTATTAGTGCGACAAGTTTGGGGCAAAAGTTTTCAACAAATTTGTAGAAATAATATTGTCCCCTTGCTTTCTAATGAGACAAATTTGTAGCATAATCCATAAGTAGTAGTGTATTTTTCATTTTTATCCCTATATCTACTAGTGCACCAAATGTGTAGCAATAATATTGTTTGATTTTAGAAAGGGTATACAATTTTAATAGAGTTTCTAATTTACTTTTATTATGTAATATACTTCATTCTCTTGCAGCATCGAACATAAGCTTTCTGTGTTTTCAGACTCCCATTGACTTCTATGGCATCTGCGACCTGAAGGGTGGCGGATTGAAAACTAGGTACACTGCGTCGAAATAGATGCGTACGTACCTGTTAAATGTTTGATAAATTTGGAAAAGGTTCAAATAGAGTCGAATCTGAATTTGAAACATCTTGACGCAAGCAAGGATTAAGATCGCGGGATCGTATATTACATAACAAATTTCAACATTAGCCAATCTTGACGCTTTGATAACTACGGCGGATCAATCTCGCGACAAATATGACGCAGAATTCAAGCGTATTTTCATTTGACGCTTTGATAAATAGACCCCTAAGGCTCTCGTCCTAGCAGCCTTATCTATACTACCATAGTCTGGAAATAGGTCTGCCCTTGTTGTGTCTATCCTGTGTATTAATATATAGCTTTGAACAACTTGCACTTCTTAGCTTGCCATTTCATTACATACCTCTATCTCCTGTGCTACATTGCATTAGGACACATTTGCACCTTCTTTTCCTATCATTGGTTTCTCTTCTTTCTTCCTCTGGATTCCTTGCCAAACCAACACAACTGTGTTTGCTAAACAGTTTTCCACAGATTTACCCTTGTCTTCTTCTTCCTCTTCGCACTTACAAACAACAATGCTATGTTGGCCACTATTTTGAGATTGAGGGGTATTGGCTGGGTTCATTGTACATTATTTTTTCTCCCATCTTACTTCCCTTATTCAGGAACTTCCCATACTATATTGCTTGGCTAAATATTAAGGACAGGAGCATGATAGTTTTGAAGCAAAATAAGGCATTCCAGTTCAAAAAACATATCAATACTTTTCTCCAAGTGATGGCTTCATATTAACCCAGCGCTACTGAATTTTCTGGCGCTATACAAATAAATGATAATAATAAAACCCAACTGGTAATTACATTTCCAGCTCCTTGCCCTATACATTTAAAGGAAGGCAGGTACAAAATAACATGTTTTGAATTTATAGAATGAGAAGGATTCTTATAATCTCTTGTTACAGTGGAACAATAATTTAAAGTAACTGCTAAGTTTATATGAAACCCCCAAATTTTCTTTCATTATTCAAATATAACACACAATTTCAAACACCTTTTCAATTTACTTCTATTATCACATTTTCTTGTTTTATAAGTAACCCTTGTCGAAAGGACCATCAATGCACTACTGGGAAGTAGCTGAACACATCTGGTGAGCCAGTGACAAGAAGCATATATGTGCAGTCACCAATCAGCAGCTAGCTCCCAGTAGTGCACAGCTATGCCTGAGCATACCTAGGTATCGATTTGAACAAAGGATACAAAAAATCTCATTGTTTACTATACCTTTATCATATAATTATAAGCAGGGATAGGCACGGACCAAGGCTGTAGCGAATATTTTCTAAAGTACAGACCTAAGTGAAGGACACCAAGGTACATTTCAAATTAAAAACATCAAAAAACACTCTCTTTACCGAGAGGGTAGTATATGCAAGGTGGAATAGCTACCCAGCAGAAGTGGTAGAGACAGTGAAGTAATTTAAACATGCATGGCATAGGCATAAGGCTATGCTAGATATAAGATAAGACCAGGAACTAATGAAAGTATTCTGAAAATTGGGCAGCCTAGATGGGCAGAATGGTTCCTATCGGTCAACACATTCTATGTTTCTATAAGTCAGGAGAGTGGCATTACAGACACCAATTACCTAGTCAAGACAGTTTCTTTATAAATTCTCCCTCATTGGATATCCCCCCTGCAGCACACCAATGCTCCATACAGCATGGGCAGAACTTTTCATGTACTGCCCATCAGCACCCAGAAATAAAATATGTATATGTAGTAAAGCAGGACTGAATTCCACCTGAGTACAAGCAGGACAGAATTGTTACCAGCTCTCCTAGATCTATTGGCTGCAGAGAGCCTGTTTTAACCCTTCACTGTTCCCTGGGTGGTCTCAGCATGCAGATCCGATGGCTGCTAACACATTCACTGGGAGCCCCTAGGATTAGGGGGAGTCTGGGACCCCTGTTTGAATACAATCCTGGAGGCTCCTGCTGCTGAGACACTTGATACTGTCTAAGAATGATGGGAGTCAGAGCAGCCAGTTTAAAGAGGCTGCTTGGAGGCTCTACAACTCCTGACTAAATCCACCCACCTTGATGTTAATCACACTGAGATGTGCATTGCACAGTGATGTGCATTGCTATAACAACATATGTTCACATTTTCAAAGTGAACATTGTATAAGTGATTCACTAGCAAAATAGCAATAGAATTATACAAGAATTGAACAAGGATTGGGCAAGGTGCAAGACACAAGGCAAGTACTTTTGTAATATTATGTTTGATATACCTTACTGTTTTCAAATGCAATTGCTACTGTAATACTGTGTCTTATGTGTTTAACTGGTTCCCTCTTTTGTAAAAATGCGTAATATCTTCTTATTCCTTTTTGCTGCCTTTTGTCTCTATAACAAACTACATTATTCAATTACTCCTTCTCCCTCTCCACCTGCACTGTTCATTAGCCCATCTCTCTTAAACTCACATTACTTTTGTACTCATGAACTTTACCTATTCCTAAACACTCTCTCCCCCTGCACCTTGTCTCAAAAGCAGTCTCACTACTGCAAATCTGTATCTCATCTTATGTCACTCTCCCTCTTGCTTCTACTAACTGCTGGTGACATCTCCCCTAATCCTGGACCCCAATAACTGCCTAGCCACGCACATCCATGTATACCATCCCACAGACTCAAAAAACAAAAATCTGACAACCTTACTCACATTCCTCTTGCATCAAAAGCCACTTCCCCTTTCACTTGTGCACTTTGGAACTCTCGCTCTGTTTGCAACAAACTCACTTCTATACATGACCTCTTTATCTCCCACTCCCTCAACCTTCTGGCCCTAACAGAAACCTGGCTCTCTCCCCTAGACACAGCATCCACTGCTGCTCTGTCACATGGGGGTCTCCACTTCAGCCACAATCCTAGGTCTGGTAATAGACAAGGAGGTGGTGTAGGTATTTTACTTTCCTCTCGTTGCACCTTTCAACAAATACATCCCATCTCTTCCCTCACATTTTCCTCATTCGAAACCCACATGATTCGCTTATTCTCTCCTCTTTCTATACGTGTAGCAGTCATATACCGTCCTCCTGGCTCCTCAACTCAATTTCTAGATCACTTGGCTGCATGGCTACCTTATTTCCTTTCCTCAGACACCCCTTCCCTCATTCTTGGTGACTTCAACATCCCTCTTGACAATCCCACTGCCTCCTCTGCAAAACAACTTCTGCAACTCACTTCCTCTTTTGGTTTGTCACAATGGACTGATTCTCCCACTCACAAAGATGGTCACTCCCTTGACCTGATCTTTAGCTATCGATGCACCCCCTCAAACTTCATAAACTCCCCCTTTCCTCTTTCTGACCACCATCTCCTTACTTGCAACATATCATCCCTCCCTACAACTTTCCCTCCTTCTGCTCCTCACACCAAACTTCACAGAAGCATTACGTCATTAGATCAAAAACAGCTTTCTAATTCCCTCAAAACCTCTCCTCTCATCCTTTTCCTCCTTTTCATGCCCTGACCAATCTATCTGCCACTATAATTCCACCCTTACATCTGTCCTTGACAATCTCGCCCCTCTTACCATAGCTCGGAAATCAAACACTCATCCTCAGCCCTGGCATACTCCTCTGACACGATACCTATGCAGATGTTCCCGTACTGCTGAGCGGCACTGAAGAAAATCTAGGAGTTCAGCTGATTTTCAACACTACAAATTTATCTTGAACTCCTACTACTCTGCCCTTAATTTCCATAAGCAACACTACTTCTCTACTCTTATCTCTAATCTTTCTTCAAACCCAAAACACTTGTTCTCCACTTTCAATACTCTTCTCCGCCCTCCCCCACCTCCTAATACAACTTCTCTGTCAGCTCAAGACTTTGCCAACTACTTCAATAACAAAATCAACTCCATCAGAAATGAAATCAGCTCTCAACATAATTCCATTCTCTCACCCTCTCAAATGCTCTCAATCAACCACAACCCACATAACCTTAAACTTAGCTCATTCTCCCCTGTTACTGAGGAAGAAGTTTCGGCACTTATACTGCGCTCTCACCTCACTACCTGTCCCCTTGACCCTATCCCCTCACAGCTACTCCCCTCCCTCTCTGCCACCCTTACCCCTATACTCACACACACTTTCAACCTCTCCTTCAGCACCGGTATATTTCCCTCATCGCTGAAACATGCACTGGTCACACCTATCCTCAAAAAACCTTCCCTTGATCCTACCTCCCCATCCAACTACCGCCCTATTTCCCTCTTCCATCAAAGCTTCTCGAAAAACTAGCTTATGCACGCCTATCCCATTTCCTTACAATAAACTCCCTCCTTGACCCATTGCAATCTGGATTTCGTCCCCATCACTCCACAGAAACAGCAATTGTTAAGGTTACCAACGACCTACTTACAGCAAAATCAAAAGGCCACTTCTCCCTGCTTATTCTCCTTGATCTGTCCGCAGCCTTTGACACTGTTGACCACCCTCTCTTGCTCCAAACCCTCCAATCCTTTGGCATATGTGACACAGCCCTCTCGTGGCTCTCTTCCTACCTGTCAAACCGTACCTTTAGTGTAGCCTTCTCTGGGGCCTCCTCTGCCCCGTTACCACTTTCTGTCGGAGTACCGCAAGGCTCTGTCCTCGGTCCCCTTCTCTTCTCAATCTACATGTCATCACTAGGTTCCCTAATAAAGTCCCATGGTTTCCAATATCATTTGTATGCCGACGATACCCAAATCTACTTCTCTGCACCAGACCTTTCTCCTTCCTTGATAACCCGTGTCACTAACTGTCTTTCTCACATCTCCAACTGGATGTCCTCTCACTAACTCAAGCTAAATCTCTCCAAAACTGAGCTCCTTATTTCCCCCCCTTCTTCAAAACTCTCCACCCACAATCTCTCTATAACTGTCGACAACTCCATCATTACCCCTACTCCGCATGCCCGATGTCTCGGGTCACATTTGACTCAGATCTTTCTTTCACTCCTCACATTCAGTCTTTGGCTAAAGCCTGCCGCTTCCACCTTAAAAACATCTCTAAAATTAGACACTTCCTTACACAAGACACAACTAAGATTTTAATCCACTCTCTCATCCTCTCCCGCCTCGATTACTGCAACTCTGTCCTCTCTGGTCTCCCCACCTACCGCCTAGCTCCTTTACAATCCTTAATGAATGCCTCTGCCAGACTCATCTTCCTTACAAGTCGCTCTTCATCTGCTGCACCTCTCTGCCAATCTCTTCACTGGCTTCCTCTTGCCTCTAGGATCAAACACAAAATTTTCACTCTGACATACAAAGCCCTCAACTGCACTGCTCCCCCCTATATCTCAGATCTTGTCTCCAGATACTCTCCCTCCCGTCCCCTTCGCTCTGCTCACGACCTCCTACTCTCCTCCTCTCTTGTCACCTCATCACACTCCCGTTTACAGGACTTCTCCAGACTGGCTCCCATCTTGTGGAACTCTCTGCCTCGCTCCACAAGACTCTCTTCTAGTTTTAAAATCTTCAAGTGCTCCCTAAAGACTCTACTGTTCAGGGATGCATACAACCTATGCTAACCTTTCTTTATACCAGTTCCACACCTCCATTGCTATCCCCTGAACCCCCCTAGCATGTAAGCTTAAGAGTCCAGCTGTTTGTTGATCACCTTCTCAAGAGCTGACTACAACAGTGCAACTCTTGGCAGGGCCCTCTACCCATTTGATCCCTATAATTGTTTTTTTGGTACTCCGACCTTTGTTAATAGCGCTGCAGAATCTGTTGGCGCTCTACAAATAACCGATAATAATAATAATAATAATCATCATTCATGGTTGGTTACTTACTTGGTTAGGTTTGTCAGAGTAGGCAGCGGTCTTTTACACAAAGACACCAGCACCGCGCTGCCGCACAGATCAAGGAATTGGGACGGGTCATGACTCACGGGTTGTTGACACAAGCTGCACTGCAAGCAGCTTGCTTCTTCCCTCTCTCTCACTCCCTTTCCTGCTACTGAGTGGCATCACACGGGCGCGGCCCTAACCCTGCACAACTTGGTGCCATGTTCGTCAAGGAGGGAGTCAGGACCAGTATTCATCTGTCCTACTGCTCCCTCTCTGCCACAAAACGAGCGGTGGACACTGCAAGGGCCAGTCGCGGACACCAGTGTCTTTGTATGGACACCTTGCCTATCCCTGATTATAAGCAAGCAATAGTGCTGTAATTAAATTCTCTTGCAAATTACATTTTCCTTTCCACTTTTATGTCCCAATACTTCTAGGGTATGAAAATATTAATTTATAATCTAAACTTAATATAATCTTTAATTTTCTTTAATCAGAAACTGTGTCACTGTGTATGCAGGGTATAAGCATCATATTCTATACATTTCCCTACAGCACAATAACTACTTCAAACAACAGTGAAAGTCAATTCTTCTATGTGCTCTAACGACAGTTGTTTTTTTGCATGCAAACTACAATAGAAAGTCAAACTATTTACGAGCTATAAGCAGAAAAAAACTCTGTTGACTTCAACGTGACGCTTCACAATAATAATTTAAATAGATAATATTGTACCGTTCTTATTATTTTTTTCTTAGATGCGAAACGTAGCAGGCTACAGGAAAGCAGATAGCCATAAACAAGCTAGTATTTTGACAGCAGATCGTACGTGACACTGTGACTTTAAAATATCTGGTTGACCTCACTTTCCAACATTTCCCGCGGTAATGACGTCATGTTTAAATGTCCAGGCTCCAGCTCCCATTGGCTGTGGACACCAACAAAAGGAGGAGGGCCCTACCTTGGGCCCCTAAGGGCCCAATCTCCCAGGGGAGTTGGTACAAAGTATATCAATTGGTCGTAGCGAGGTGGGGTAAGCCCCAGACTGGCGTCAGTGTTAAAAACTAGGTTTCCGGTAGGTCGCCGGGACTCCAGTCAGCTGTTAGTTTGCAAGCACCACCTCCTCCGTGCCTTACCGGCCAATCACAGGCGGCGATGCTGGCAGGTGCGGGTGTTATTGTTTTGGGCTGAAGTTAAAGGCCTCGGAGACAGCTGAGCAGTCCGGGATATAGGGGAGGGAACGTAATAATCTAGCCATCGGAGTATATTCTGGAGATTAGAACTCCAGTTACTCAGTGTGGCCCTGGACTGGAGGGGGTCCTCTCCCTGAACACCAGTTATTCCAGCAGCCGCCCCAATGAGGAGAGAGATGAACGGGGTGACAAAGAGCCGGTTTGAGGTGATATAAAGCTGTTGCATAGATAGACTGCATATCTTTAAGATATTATATGGAGGGGAGAGGACAATGTTGCACTGGACTGTTTTATGGAGGATTTGTGTGACAAGTTATTTTGGAATATGTGATTGGTATGTCACTGCATTTATATCGAGGAAAATGTTGTATGTTAAAAATGTACGTAATGAATAGGTATATACGTGTGACACCAAGCAAATATGTGGTGATGCATGTTTGTGACAATAAAGGAGAGATACGTGTGTCAGTGAGTTAAGAAGGTAGGGCTTTATGTGTCACCTGTATACAGAGAAAATAGGTCTCTGTGGGTGAACTGTTAGGAGTGGGGACTGTGTGATATTTGTCAGTTCTATGGAAGAGATGTGGTCTGTGCTTAGTGAGTTGGTGCATGCAGAGTCGTGTGTGTTACTGCTTATTAGACCAGGTTTGTTTGGTGAAAAAGGGAAGTCAATGTTTATGTTTTTGTGATACTAAGCAGTTATATAGAGCTAGGAGGTCTGTGTAACACAAGGAAGTGGCCCATGTATGGTGTGTGTGAGTGTCTGCTTCTGGGTTCTTAGGTGTGTTATTGGTGTTAAAGGGTCCAAAGAAAGGAGAAATGTATTTACTATGCTATTCTATAAAGCCCTTTAGGAAAGTCTGAGGGCTTTTACATTTCTAGAATCCAGGGATCCCAATTAATAATTCTAGCTCATAGCGTCTTTAATAATTGTATATAAATTCCTCACTTATAGAAAGGTGAGGTAATAGAGCCTAAGCTGTATTACTATGGCTCGTGAGAAGGTCTTACAAGTTATAGAGAAACTGTATTTAATTAGACACAACCAATGTAAATATTGGGGGGGGGGAACAAAGCTCCTTGCTGCTAAACACCTGTGGATCAGTGTATCTCATACACCGTTTATCTTGGAAGTAAACAGTTAACACAAATCAAGAAAAGGAGCAGCAGTGCACAGGAGATCAAACGTATAAATAGTGACTCAATATGATGTATATACAGTTCATAAAGATGTCTGTAGGAGCCCATTAAGTTGCTTCAAATATAAAGGCTGTGACACACTACAAGTGATGCGGCGCAAGGCAAAGCAGCTGCTTCGCTCCGCGTCACATCGCTTTTGAAGTTCAAATATTTCATCTCTGAGCGCTTAGCTACGCTACCTGTCGCAGCAGAGTGTTCATTGATGAAAAGGCAGGACACACTGAGCGCACACAGCTGCATGTACACGCTGCGTGCCGCTCCGCTTGCAGTGTGTCACAGCCTTAAGAGATCAATCTGTTAGTGTATTCTGTTAGTTTCTATTTGTCTTTGACCATTTATTTAAGACACATGTAGCCATAAAAAGGTAAGACAGGGTACTCCCCAAACCCTACTTCAATAGTATGAGGTAAGGGCAATGAAAGGTAAAGCTTGTTTCCAACTGGTGTCCTGCTGCTTCCGTGTCTCCTGGAGATGGTAGTTTGGTTGTTCCTTCACTTCCAGTCTCAGATCTGGTAAACAGAACAGAGGACATTTTAATAGTGTAAGATTGTTTAATTATAAACAAAGTATAACAAGTCACTTAAAGGGATATGAAACACAAACATTTTTCATTTTATTCAGTGTAGGATCAAAACAGCTCTCTATTCCTCCCCCCTTCTAATGGTCTTCCCTATCTTAGATACTGGCATCTGTCTGCCGGTACCTAGTTTATCACTCCACTTTTTTTTTTTTTTTTTTTTTTTTTTTTAAATAAACCCCCCCCCCCCCCATTCCAGCCCTTTTCTGTAGTGCAGCACCCCATTCCTCCCTCTCCCTTCAATTTTTCTTTCCATAGGTAGATTCCCTCCTCCTTACGCTGCTGGGCCGCTCTCCCACACCTGCTGGCAGCAATCGAGATAGTTAGACACTGACAGACCATGTCACTGTCTGTAACGATCTGACAATCTGCCTTCATATGGTAACGAAGCGCCAATCAAACACTGTTACCTTATGAAGGCAGATGCTGGAAGCCCAGGAACAGCATATCTCGGTTGTCAACCGAGTCCGCTTGTGCTTGCAGCATGTTGGCTGTAGATCTACATTATGCATTAAGATAGGCTATGTACCGCATGTCTTAGATCTACATCTAAATGGCTTAAGGGGTTAATTAGGAATTTCTTTTTTCGATTAATCGGATAACAAAAAATACTTTTTCGTATATTTTAAATAAAATCCACAAAGTGAATGTTACAAATATAAACTTCAGACTAAAACTTTACATTAACAAAACGGTTTGTCCATTTTTAATTTTTTTTAAAATAATTTTTGAGATTTTAAATTATAATGAACAAAACAAAATGTACTTTGTATAAGTCTTACAAATGTTCACATCAATATGAGACACATGGTCATAGGAACAAACAAATTGCATGGTTCTAGCATCGTCTGACTTTAAGACATATCTGCATACAATGGCGTTCTCTGATACAGGAATTTTACAATGTTATAAGTCTCATAAGGAATAAAACCTCTATATATAGATGTTCTAATGCTGTTAGAATTTTAGTGAAATGCTTCAAACAATAAAAACAATTTACCAACTAAAAGAATGAGAAAGAAACCCAATGACCTTTGAGAGAAGAGGAGGTAAAATAAAGGTGTCGATTGGTGTCTATATATCTTAAATCTTAGATGTCTAGAGTTCTGGCCAAAAGTTTTGAGATTTGCATAAATATACATTTTTACACAGTCTTCTTCCTTAGTTTTATGATGGCAATTTTGCATATACTCTAGATTGTTATGAAAAATGATTAGATTAATTGCAAAGTCCTGTTTGCCATGAAAATGAACTTAATCCCCAAAAAAACATTTCCACTGCAGTTAAGCCCTGCCACAAAAGGACCAGCTGACATCAGGTCAGTGATTATCTCTTTAACACAGATGTCAGTGTTGACGAGGACAAGGCTGGAGACCACTCTGTCATGCTGGTTGAGTTAGAATAACAGGCGGGAAGCTTTAAAAGGAGGGTGGTGCTTGAAATTGTTGTTCTTCCTCTGTTAACCATGGTTGCCTGCAAGGAAACCTTCACAAAAAGGGATTCACAGGCAAGGATATTCCTGCTACGAAGATTGCACCTAAATCAACCATCTATCGGATCATCAAGAATTTCAAGGAGAGAGGTTCAATTGTTGTGAAGAAGGCGCCCAAGAAAGTCCAGCAAGCACCAGGACCATCTCCTAAAGTTGATTCAGCTGCAGGATTGGGGCACCACCAGTGCAGAGCTTACTCAGAGACAGTATACAGAAATACAGCGCAAAAAGCCCAAAAATATATCTATGCCACTCCCACAGCCACTTCCCCTAATAGTGGAAATATGTATAAACCAAAAAAACTTTAAAAAAATGAGAGCGCTAAAAGCTAGATATATCACCACACCTATTCCAATGGATTGCTAATTATATGACCGTATATTATACAAAAAATAAATGTTAGTGCAAACTGATTAAAATATGAAAAATCAATATAGTTGATAACTAAGATGTTAAATAATTATGTCCACAATTTATGATAACATTAAAAATAATAAATATTTAATTTCATAAAAAATAAAACCTAAAACAAAGCACATAAGAGAGCTTAGCAAAAGGGACGTCTCCCATAAGATTCTAAAAATTGCCAATATACCACCTGTTCTAAAATAAAATCGTAATTATCTTCTTATCCGGGTTGAATAATATTAAAGTCAAAGTCAATATGTGTCGCTATTATCAGTTTCATCTGACACATTGTTAGATTTGGCCACAATACTGACACACATTGGCTTTGACTTTAATATTATTCAACCCGGATAAGAAGATAATTACGATATTATTTTAGAACAGGTGGTATATTGGCAATTTTTAGAATCTTATGGGAGACGTCCCTTTTGCTAAGCTCTCTTATTTGTTATGTTTTATTTTTTATGAAATTAAATATTTATTATTTTTAATGTTATCATAATTTGTGGACATATATATTAAACATCTTGGTTATCAACTATATTGATTTTTTCATATTTTAATAAGTTTGCACTAACATTTATTTTTTGTATAATATACTGTCATATAATTCGCAATCCACTGGAATAGGTGTGGTGATATATCTAGCTTTTAGCGCACTCATTTTTTTAGTTTTTTCAGAGCTTACTCAGGAATGGCAGCAGGCAGGTGTGAGTGCATCTGCATGCACAGTGAGGCAAAGATTCTTGGAGGATGGCCTGGTGTCAAGAAGGGCAGCAAAGAAGCCACTTCTCTCAAGGAACAACATCAGGGACAGACTAATATTCTGAAAAAGGTACAGGGATTGGACTGCTGAGTACTGGGGTAAAGTCATTCCCCTTTCTGATTAATTGGGGCATCCGGGAAAAACCTTGTCCGGAGAAGAAAAGATAAGTGCTACCATCAGTCCTGTGTCATGTCAACAGTAAAGCATCCTGAGACCATTCATGTGTGGGGTTGCTTTTCAGCCAAGGGAATGGGCTCACTCACAATTTTGATTAAGAACACAGTTATAAATAAAGAATGGTACAAAAACATCCTCCAAGAGCAACTTCTTCCAACCATCCAAGAAGAGTTTGGTGATGAACAATGCCTTTTCCAGCATGATGGAGCACCTTGCCATAAGACAAAAGTGATAACTAAGTGGCTTGGGGAACAAAACAAAATCGAAATTTTCGGTCAATGGCCAGGAATTTTCCCAGACCTTAATCCGTTTGAGAACCTGTGGTCAATTCTCAAGAGGCGGGTGAACAAAACCCCCAAAAATTCTGACAAACTCCAAGCATTGATTATGCAAGAATGGGCTGCCATCAGTCAGGATGTGGCCCAGGAGTTGATTAACAGCATGCCAGGGTGAAGATCTTGAAAAAGAAGGGTCAACACTGCAAATATTGACTCTACATAAACTTAATGTAATTGTCAATAAAAGCCTTTGACACTTATAAACTGCTTGTAATTATACTTCAGTATACCATTGTTACATCTGACAAAAAGATCTAAAAACACTGAAGCAGCAACTTTGTGAAAAATATTTGTCATACTCAAATTTTGGCCAGTACTGTATTTTGCATATGCAAGCTTATGTTTATAATATTAGTTCTGATTAGTAAAGTTATTAGATTAACTGCGCTCATTACGAGAGAAACTGCTCTTCATGTATTGGGATAATCTAAACATACTCTGTCTGATACTGTTAGATTAATAAGTGGGGGGTTCAACCGGGCAGCAATATAAAGTTTGCACTAATTATGGACAAGGCCTTTGGGTAGTGTGTGTGTGTGTGTGTTAAAATCCTCCACTAAATCCAAAATGTAGAGAAAATAACTCATTGTGTAAACCATTTACAAATCTAGACAAGTCAGAAGACTTGCTTTTAACCCAGAAACTCTCTGATTACACTGTTTCCAATGCAGCAAAGGATTCTGGGTGATATATGCAAATGAGGTTCACAATTTTTAAACTCCCTTTTCGCCTCCCCATATTTTAAATTGCTATTATATTTCCCCCAGAAAACAACTTTAACAAGCAGTGATTCAACCTAATCTAAGCTGATGAGTGGCAATAACCACGAAACGGCTGTCCTGGGATTGGTCTGAATCACTGTACTACCCCTACCTAAGCTTAGAAGCTGTGTAATGTGGCGATACTATGGCGTAAAGGGAAGTCTGCCTTAAAAAGCAGGCTAGAAGTAAAAAAAGTGAGTCATTGTGAACCTCATTTGCATATCTCGCCCAAAATCCTTTGCTGCATTGGAAACAGTGTAAACAGAGAGTTTCTGGGTTAAAAGCAAGTCTTCTGACTTGTCTAGATTTGTAAATGGTTTACACAATCAGTTTTCTTTTAAGGTGTGTCCTCTTGACAAATGATAAGATATGAAATGAAATTATTTCCCCCAGAGAACTAGAGGTCTTTCTTGGGCCTCCCAGACTAGATTTGAGATGTAATGGGGGACTTTGAGGAGGAAATAAAATAACAAAATAGGCCACTCTTGGACCTAAGGATTGAAATGATATAATTATTCAACAATATGTATTATAAGTTAAACATATGAAATATATAGAAAAGGGATCCCTATGTTTCAAAAACGAAGGTGTAATAAACTTTCAGATAGGCAGATTTTAAGTGGTAGTCTAAATTAAGTTGGCCACCGCTCTCAGAAACACATCCAGATTTGGGAGAACTGCAGGGCTGCTTGGTTTGGTTTTATACTGAGCAAAGGAACTAGATACTGTGGACTATTAGAGTGGATGCTATTCATGCGTTTTAGGGGCTTAGCACCTCTGCCATGTATTATTGAGAATGTCAAATGGAGGCCAGGTTAGACGATAGGGTGATAGGTTATCGAATATCAAATAAATTTTGTAATAGGTCCTATATTATTCATACTCTGAGGGTCTAGGGATCTAACACGTTTATTAAAGGAATATCCTCCTGACCTATTAAAACAAAGGTGTAGACATGATTCGCACCCCCCCCCCACCTCAGCTGTTAGTAGTGGGGCCCACCATGAACCATCTCATGAAAAGAAATTGATAAGCAGGAATTTAATGGTCTAGATCATATACTGTAATACTATTACATTAGGGGTATTTCAGGCTCAAAAATAAGCGTGGGACAGAGTTTGGACCTGGGGGTCCCGTCACTATAGATAAGTAAGCTCACGTATGTGAAAGCCGTTCAAATGTGTCAGGTTAATATTAACCCACAAAAATGATTTGTAACAGGGATATACTCTACATTAAACACAAGGTAACTGCTTCAAACAAACATAAAACATAGGTAGTATACATACAGGTTAGCACAGCCCAAACCATCAAGTCAAGGAGAGCTTATATTCACGCACCATGTCGTACTCTAGGGTGTACGTGAGGTTGTATCTAAGCATAAGACCATTGCACCTAAATCTATCTTGTCATGCAAGTACTGTTTAAGGAGGATAGACTGATGTGTCCCCTCAAGAACTATATCTGACTGACTGGAGATGATTCCAATTTAAGCATGCGGTAACCCTTATAATCAAAACATCCGTCTAGGCAGAGACTATATACTGTAGGTTGTTTCATCCTGGTTTACTTCGTTATAGGAAATTTTGTAGACTTTTATCTGACTTTCCGGGCCATGTGCAGAGGTATTATTGCACTGTGAGTGTTTCTAGCTCTAGGGCGGATGTGGGAAATCTATTCATAGCTGAACCTGCTGGCTCTGTTTAAATATATTGAACAATATATAACTAGTCAAAAAATAAACAGGAAAGAAGGAAAAACATTTCTATCGTGAAGAGACTCTAAACCAAGCATAGGTTGGCTGTTGCCATCAAGACATTTAGGCTGTATACATATAAGCCACTAGTCCTAGTGTCTCTAACATAAGCATAAGTCTTGAATGGTAGAGACCTGTTCATTGGCTACCACCATCCTGAGAAAATATATAAGAACAGTCATAATAAAATACAGTATGTGAGGTTGTTTCAAATATATACTAGGAGTTTACAAGGATAAATATGCACCAGGGTAAAAGTATATCTCCAAGTAGGGACATGCTATATAATGTACTACAATTAAAAGTAGAAAAGTAAAAACAAAACCTCTTGCTGGCTTAGCAAAAACGGGAATACATATACCCCCCTTAAGTAATAATAGTTATGGGTAGCCCAAGAAATCGGACCATAATCTTCATACATAGTGTCCCATACATACTGCATAGTATGATAGTAAGGCAGTGGAAGGTTTCCCCAGTTTGTCCAGACGGTTATATGAATGCACTAATACACTGACAAGTCCTCCACTGAATTGATTGTAAAAGATTCAGCCTATTCTTGAACGGCCAGGGATTTTGCCCAAAACAAAATCTGCCGATATGGGGAAGGCAGTGAGACCATCCAGGAGCGATGTTTTTGGTCTGGGATGCCAACCATAGGTTTGAGAGGGCCAAGACTAAGTGAGCATGGAGCTCTGCGTAAAAGAGTTGCCAGTCCCATGGATTAAAGTCCGGTATCTGTTCCGGTAGTAAAAGAGGCCATTGTTCATCACCGGGGCAAAGCTTACCTCCCGGTATGCCTCTATCCCCGAAAGTCAGGGACGGATGAGCAACGTAACGTCCCCATCTGGATCCAGATCTATCGGGGCTACCATTCTGACATAGGAGTCTCTCTGTTTCTTGGGCTCGACTGCTACTCGGGTACCACAAAGGTGAGCAGTCTCATCCGTTAAGTCGTGATAGGCCTCCACTCTCTCCATAGGTATGGATGCCAACTGCTCTTTGGCATAGGGAGATTCCGGGTCCCTATTCTGGGCACCGGGTAACCACAGGTTTCCTCCGCTTATGTTCCGGGGGGAGTAGGGCTCCTCCAGATGCGTTGCCAGCATATTCTATCTGGCTATAGGAATTGGGTGTCTTTGTACTGACCGGAGACAATAGGGAAGGTGGAGGATCACGGGTATAATCCCAGAGTGGCTTGTCGGTGGTAACGGGTAGTACTCCCTCGGTAGGTGGTGGCAGAAGTAGAAGTTTGTGCAGCTCTTCTTCCACGTCCCTAAAGGAATCCAGTATAAACTGGGCCATCTTATTCTCCCACCTGTCAAGGGCCTCTATTTGCTAATTAAATTTCAGATGTCTTTGCTTCATAAATTATAAGCCAGCATATGTTTGATATGGTTCCCCTCTCTTTGATCTCACTCATTACACAGCTTTATAAGCTGTTGTACCCGGGGTGGTTAGATGAAGGTCTGACCTGTTCCTAGGCTGCTACTGCGTACCTTCTCGTTTCGGTACTTCAGGACTGAAGTTGGCAACATAACGCAGATCAAATTGTTCAGCAAAGTCTGTAGTTTTAGGATATGTCACATATGATCAGAGATGGTACCATAGACTGGCTATATGCAGCAGAAATATATGCCAGACTCTTCAGCCTCTAAAATAAACGACCATCATGGCCGCCACCCGGAAGCATCCCCCCGTATAAGGATATATTTTACGGTCTATGAATTATAAGGCAGGACAGTACGGTAGGCCAAGTAAAGAAAAATGAATCCTCAGAATAATCAGGTCGCTAATAATTCTCAGTCTTCAGTTTAAAGTAAAGTAGTTATATAGTAAGAGGGTATTAATAAGGGGTAAAGAATATAACTAACCCCTCTCAGACCTACATGGACACATCTATAAAACACTCTTCTGGGGTAATAAGTATACCGGGGGAATATTTGAGAATAACTAAATAGGACCTCTTCGAGACCATTGGGAACATAAAGGGAGGAGGAAAAAACATAACGTAAAGTACATTGTTGGCGTCTAGACTATAGCCAAATATGTAATTGAATAATGCTGAACAATCTCTGTGTATAAGGACAGATCCAAAGTGTAGACAAGACTGTACTGGTAGTGTATTGCACTCTAAAACTCGAATATGGCTATAGCTTCAATATAAATCTAGAGCCCAATCATAAAAATCTACTAGTAAGACTCTCTTCTGTCTTATGCTGAGCAACCCTACTATGTGGGCATGGGCACTATATCTCACGGAAAGGTAGAATATATTTTTAGGCATATACAGGATCTACAGTATATAATATTCCTTGCTATTCAACAATTAATCTACAGCAGTCTAAATCTGTATAATTTCCGTTAGCTCATCGAATATTCTGGGCTCAGTCCTTTTTTAGTAGGCCTAGTAATGAAAGGGTATGTCTAAATGAAGAGAAATACGATAACAACATGTTAATCTACATTACATATAGCATGTTTCAATCGCACAAAGCACAGGGATATAGGTGTTGCAGGCTAAAATATATAAACTAGCATAATCAACTGCAATTTTCACCCCAAACGAACATAATTAACATAGGAAATTTTATACAAAATTTGGCATTTAATCCGCCGAATGTTCCTATGTGACAGGGACTTTACCTGTAATATTAAACATGTAGACCAATATAGGTCATTTTTGTATCTGTTCTGTCTTCCATTTTGTAGCAATTCAGATATTTGTGGAATACATGGTGAGGAGTGCTAATTGGTATAAACTTTCATAGTTGGTTTTCCCACTATTCTTTCAATTAAGCTTTCTAGTATACAGCACCTACTCCCAATTTGAAACTAAATTTAACGTGGTTAAAAAATATATATTGGGTCACCATTTTTGTAGTGCCATTCTTTCCCAACCACTCTCCTCTTTCCTTCATTCCAATATTTTGTGCATAAGGCCTTCAAAAAATTCTTGGCCTATGCCAGATCTAATTGGTGGATGTAAGTCTCATAACTGGGTTCGTTTCATCCGGAGCACGAACTGACCTCCTATGGTTTACTCCTGTAAGGTTTTGTGTCCCGTCAGACATATTTTCTGAGTTACCAGGTTATCAGGGCTCCTTGTGGTAACTGTCCCCTATAAGGTTTTGCAGTTGACCCTCTTATAGCAAGGTACATAGCAGATCAGGTCGCCCCTCTTAGGAAGTGAAGTGCAACTCTGTTCCTTGAGCTTAAAGTTTCACTCCCTCAGGAGGCTCCGCATTAAAACAGATATCCACCTTAGAGACTTTTGTTTGTATGCTCTGGTCCTCACTATCTCACTGCTAAATTGGTACTGAGATTCTCCATTTTCTGTCAGTTTGTCTGTCTCTTCAGTATCCCTAACTTCCTCCCAGTCGCAGGCGATAACAATATTAGGTTTGAGATCTCCATAGTGTTCGAGTGCACATATTATCCCCCTTGATTCCTCCAACCTTTTTGCTAGTTTGGTAAAGTGATTGGCAAATATGTGCTTTGTCTCCTTAAACAGCTTGAAATACGAGGGCTACATACTGATATCCTCTTATAGCAGCATGGGCTTTGAGTGAACTCTAGACGTTTTAGTGTAGCAGATATCCAGAGGAATTATGCCAGAGGAGCTGTTAGAAGGCCGCAGTATGTATAATGACTCCGGAGTTTCAGCGCTGCAGCAAATAAGGCAAGGTTTGTTTTGTGCACAATCTTTAAGAGTTTTAGGAACTTTCCATTGCCGTTCTGGATGGCATAAAAAACAAGGATTTTTTTTACAGATATAATTTGTAAGCTTCAGCAGCACTTGACATTGCAACCTATCATGGCCGGAAGCCCCCCCCCCCCCAACGGTTTGACCAATTTTTAAGCAGCAGAACAATTTTTATAATTAAACAAAACCATGAATTGTTTTGAAGAGAGAGAGAACTAGAAAGAGGTAGTATATCACTGTTTATAACGTTCATTTATTCACACTTCTAGAAACTTTGCATTAAAATGCAAAATTATCAACACATCCACATGCTCCTGGCTGAGTCTGACTCTCTTTTTGCAAGCTATGTTGCCTGCAGCAAAGAGGCGCTCAGTCATAGTGTTGAGTTGCTTGGATGCATAAGTAGGATTTTGCCAATTTCGCCAGGTGGGATATTTATCTTTGATCGTTCTCCACCAATGCAAATGGTTTTCCTTCTTGGCAAGGGGCCTCTAAACAAAGTAAGCTTTGACTTAATTTCTAACATGGCTGAGGTCTTCCTCAGGGTTCTTCCTCTTTATTCTCTTCCTCACTGCTGCCTCCAGATTGAGTCAAGCAAAGATACATTGAAAGTTAAGCAGCTCTAGTTGCCGTTGAGGTCATCATTTGCTGTTGCACCATCTCCCTTCTCACTGCAAGTGCCTCTGTCTGCGCTTTTGCTTGCACATTTATAATTTGTTCAGGTGTCAAATTTCAGCCTTCTTAATCTTAGGTCCAGGGAAGAGGAGAGACTCACTGTTTGGTACTTGGTCAAAAATAAATCCCATCCATGTGGCAGTGCCTTGCGATGATTTAAAGGCAACGCCTTCAGTGGACCTCAACAGCCACTTCACAAGTTCTGGCATTAAAGAGATTGATGTATTCTTGTCCGCTCATAAACAGTCGCACATTAAAAAGGCTTAAGAGCTGTGGAAAGCTCTTCAAGCAGATTCCACTGGTCTGGTCTTAGGTCAAGATGGTGTTTGCCCCTTTTGAATGATGGATTTGTCAGACAGGATTGCAGTTACAGGCCACCTTTACTCAATCAGTTGGCTAATCATGTAGCACGTACTGTTCCATCTTGTAATTATGTCCTGAACAAGCTTGTGCTCAGATGTTCCCATGTGTTTGTTTCTCGTTCAACTCGTTGTTGGTTAGCTCACTTTTTGTAAAATGTTCAAAAAAACATCTTGCAGCCCAACAGCTTTTTCAATGTCTTTATTCTTTAATGCAGCAGTGATCACCAGCTGCAAGGTGTGGTCAGTGCAGTGGATACTAGTTCAACCATGCTTCTTCATTTTTTTTTTTCTTTCATGATTCAGGTAAAGAATACAATCTACAAGTTTCCAATTTACTTCTATTTTGACATTTTGCTTCATTATCCTGTTCTTTCTAGAAGAGATCGGTAATGTGCACGTCTAGAGCACTATAAGAATGGAAGTAGTGCTGCCATCTAGTGCTCTTGCTGATGTATAACATTGCTGCAAAACTGTTTCCATATATAGTGCTGCAGACACGTGCACACTCCTGAACTTACCTACCTGCTTTACAGCAAAGGATAACAAGAAAATGAAATTTTTTTATAATAGAAGTAAATTAGAAAAGTGTTTAAAAATGTTTCGTTTTATGACCCTATTAAAAACAGTCTACACCAGAATTTTCATTGTTTTAAAAGATGGCTAATCCCTTTTATTACCCATTCCCCAGTTTTGCATAACCAACACAGTTATAATAATATACTTTTAACCTCTGTGATTATCTTGTATCTAAGCCTCTGCAAACTGCCCCTTTATTTCTCTTCTTTTGACAGACTTGCAGTTTAGCCAATCAGTGCCTGCTCCCAGATAACTTCACGTGCACGAGCACAGTGTTATCTATATGAAACACGTTAATTAACACCCTCTAGTGGTGAAAAACTGTTAAAATGTATTCTGAAAAGAGGTGGCCTTCAAGGTCTAAGAAATTAGCATATGAACCTCCTAGGTTAAGCTTTCAACGAAGAATACCAAGAGAACAAAGCAAAATTGGTGATAAAAGTAAATTGGAAAATTGTTTAAAATTACATGCTCTATCTGAATCATGAAAGTTTATTTTGGACTAGACTGTCCCTTTAAGCAACCTCTGTGTCACTGTCGTGTGTGGCTGGTAGTGGCTGTTAAAAGTGGAGGGCACCCATGGTTGTCTTGGGCGTCTACAAAGCAGGGTGCTAGGGCCTCATATTAAGGTGCCAGGGTTTGTAGAGCCCTGAATTAAATAGAAATTTAGTTTTAAATGTGTTTCTGCTAAGTTATTACATCTATGGCCAATACTTGTTGACTAACTTAAGTATCCCATTCTTTATACATCTTTGGTGGCAGGAGGCCGCCCTTTTTATGGCATTTCCCAACACTGGTTTTCTGCTTTTCTTTACAAGTATGCCATTTGAACCTCAAGTCTAAATAATTAAGGACTTAATTATAGTAATCCTACTGTGAACCTTAAAGGGTCTTAATAGTAAAAAAAAAAAAAAAAAAAAAAAAACATGTAAAAAAAATTACACGCTGTAATTTTTAAGACTATCGACCCTAGACTTCAACTTTGCAATGTACTTTCCATTACTATTTTTACTGTATTATCAGTTATTTGTAGAGTGCCAACATATTCCGCAGATTTAAATCTGGCAACTTTACACTATCCTCAAAGTCTGAAGCATATTCTGAGCAAATCAGAACCTTGACCTTTCCACACTCTACAGATTGCTAAATATGTACAGGTGCTCATTTAAATCGGAGCTTTATTGGTCACAGCAAAGGAGTTGAGGTAAAACACACGAAAGGCTTTACAACAGATATGCCTCTGAACTGCAAAACTGCAAATTTTGGTAACAGAATGACAGTGTAAATGTAGTTAAAACAACTATTTAGCATGAAGACCTTTTGCATTCTGGGATTTGTTGCCTATATAAAATCCTGTTTCTTTAACTGTAACACACGACTTGTATTTCTCATTTGCATGTTTGCCCCGGAGCAACAAGATTAGCAGGCCAAGCACAGCAACAGAGCAGAATGGTGTGAGTAGGGGAGGGTGATTACTAACCGAAACAGTCACTCAATTCAGATTTGCTAAAGCAGGAGAAAGCCAAAAGTTTTAAGGGATATTCGCCCCTTGCTGCAATTAATGGCTCGCGACTTGTGTGTGTTACTTACCTTTTAAAACATTTTCAAGTTTGACTATAATCGGGAATAAAGTACACACACATTTCAGTCACTTTGCCAAAAATTGCAGCTATCTTGAATATTACTTCAAAAAATTTCAGACCAAGCATAAAAATAGGGTCGCAAAGGTATGTGGTGGTATTGCACATTTATTTTTTTTCTTGAGGGGAAAAAAAGTTTGAAAAACCCTACTCTACATCACAGAAATCTAAAAAATATATTTATATTTAAAATAAAAAAAATCCCCATACTGGCAGAGCTGCAATAACTAATCGATATTAGATTTTGAAAATCGTCAACTAATTATTTTTTTGATTAGTTGGTCTGAGCAAAAATTTAGCATGGTGCGGCTACATCCTTCCTTGACCTTGCAGCTGGGAACTATAAATCCCAGAATTCCACACAGCCAATGAGGGAGACGTCTGATCTTATGGGAAGGCATTGGAGCCAAAGATCTACAAAGGAGAATTTGGAGTTCTTGTCATTGCGACTCTTTCCTTCTGAAGCTTTCTGTGTCTCAAGTCTGCCAGTGGTAATGAGAATTTCTGTGTTTGACTGCAGTTGTGCACTGCCTCAATTCTACCTCCCTCACTCGTGATTGCAAGTGAAACACAACACAGAGCAGCTTGAGCAATTATGGATATTTTACTTTGCAAGCATGAACAGCAGTGCACACTAGCAAATCCTCCGCTATAGCTCATGCCAATCTGTGTAATGGAGCTTTCTCGCTTTATTGTCCTACGCACCCAGCACTAATCCAGACCCTTTCAAGCACGGGTGTAACGTCTATCACTGGATTGGGTTAGTGTATAGGCGGCAGTCTGCTGTGATTTTTTTTTTTTTTTTTTTTTTTTTTTTTTTTAATATATCTGTGTTCTCCAGAGAAAATGTTGCCAGTCGGACGGGGCAGTGTAATATTTTCTAATATTACATTTCCTGCTATCCAAAGCACAAATTAGTTGCATAATTTAACATGTATTTAATGATAATTTGTGCAATAAAAATTGAACATTTTTAACATTAGCTAATTTTAGCTTAATATTTGCTATATTTTTAGCCGAGTGTCCAGTAAAATAAGCCGCACATATCACTAAAGATAAACTGTCTGGTGTGCAATGGTTGCCGTGGAGGGTGCAGTTTTGTTGATTTTAGTGCAGTTCTACTTTAAGGCAAGGTCTGGGCAAGAGAGGGATGAAATGTTGAGGAGTAGAGGTTACAGTTGAGTATACAAGTCTGGAAGTCCTTTATATTCCTGAAAGGCAGCAGTTTTTGGGCAGCTTGTGAGGATGCTGCAGTTAGAGTAAGAGATAATGTTAGAGAGAGGAAAGGGATGTTAGAGAAATTGGAAATAGCTCATAGATTGAAGACCAGGTCAATTGAGTTGCCTTCACAGTGGGTTGGAGATGCTGTCCACTGGGGCAGTCCGAAATAGGTGTTAAGAGAATTTGAGGCAGCAGGCATGTCCGATTTGTCAGTGGGTTTGTTGAATTCACTTAAGATGAGAGTAAGTATGAGAGCCAGGCTTTAAAGTAGTCCAGAGATTTTTATGCTGGCCCAGGAGTATGATGGATAACTGCAACACCTAGAGCTAAAGGGGAGAAGAAGCGGATAGCATGAACTTTAAAAGATGAAAAAGAAAGGAAGGGGGGTTCATGGAATGCAGTTTGGAGAAAGAATAGTGCCTACTCCCATTCCTTTTTTGTCTCCAGGCCTTGGAGTGTGACTGAAGTGCAGACCACCATAGGACAGAGAGGCTACATCATTTGTTTTAGAGGAGAACCAGGTTTATGTGAGGGCTTAATAGGTTAAGTGATTGTGAAATGAATAGGTTGTGAATAGAAGTGAACTTGTTGCATATAGTGTGCATTCCACAGGGCACAAGAAAATTGTGGGGTATTAACAGAAAAGCAGTTAAAGGGACATTGAACCCCCAAAAAATCTATCAATATTCAGATACAGAATACAATTTTAAAAAAGTTTCCAATTTACTTCTATTATCAAATTTGCTTCGATCTCCTGTTCTGTGTTGAAGGGATAACTAGGTAGGTAGCGTGCACATGCCTGAAGCACTACATGACAGGAAATAGTGCTGCCATCTAGTGCTCCTGCTAATGTATAACATTGTTGCAAAACTGCTGCCATATAGTGCTGTAGAGTTTTATGTCCTTTTAGGTTGAGAGGGTTACATGGGCAATATTTTGGAGGTGTCAGTGGGTGAACCTGGGTCACACGACTCTTCCACAGCTGCTAGAAGAAGAAAGGTGGTAAGAGAAAGCAGATGAGTGTCTTATGTGAGTGTGTAAGCTTGGAATTATTACAGCAAGGTTGGCTGAGTGATGTGAGATTCAAATAGGGTTCCAGCCTTTTACTCTTAAAAAGGAACTTTATTATTTTGCATTGGGGTCCTAAGGTTTACCAACCTTGGGGCCTTTATTATTTACATCAGGGTCCTTTTTAAAAAAGAGAGTCTGGAACGCTATTTTTCCTTTCTGCATGTGCAATAGTTCAGTGTAAACGTATATGAGTCTGTAATCGGTTGATGGCTGTTATGGGGGCATGTCCATTTTGAAATTTAGCCTGAATTTTAAATGAGTAGCAAATTTTTCTGACTGCTATTGCATGTGTTTTTATTTTTGTTTTTTTTTGGTTTTTAATCATCTTAACTTGATGATTATGCCAATCTACTGTATTTAATGGTCCTTTCATTTTGCTGTGGTTGAAGCAGGCAGCCTACTCCGTAGTGCAGTGCACTACTGCAAAACAAATTCTAGACCTGCTTGGAGCATGGTGTTCTGGAACAACACCTTGGCTGTATGCAGAACGTCTGCAGATAGCGCAACCCTATAGCGGAGGGATATATGGGGGCAGTAGCAGTTCCCTTCTTTTCTTTTGTGATCACTAAACAGTGTAACAGCAAGGCCAAATATTAGAAAAGCCAGGAAAGATAATTACACAGGGCAGTGTTCTCCACAGAAAATGTTGCCAGCTGGGTGGCTTCATAAAGTAGCCGGGTGAGGGCAGTTTAATAGTTTCTTATATTATAATATTTTCTGTTATCCGGTGCTCAAATTAATTGCATAATTTAACATACATTCATTATATAATTTGTGCATTAAACATTAAAAGTAAATATTAGCTAATTTTAGCTTATTGTCAAAGATTTTAGCCGGATGGTGCACCCAGTAAAAAGGTCCCAGGGAGAACGCTGCAGAGATATCAACCAATTGCAGACTGGATTAGTAAGTTCTTGGACTGCAATAGATGCTTTGCCAAACATGCTGAGAGGTGGGCCCCTGCCTACACTAATAATTCATGTGACCACAAGCTTGGCACTGCAGCTAGCTGAGGCAGCAACCCTGCTTATTGCTTAGGTGGGGCATTTCATTGCCGCTGTGGAATTTACTGAGGGGACTGGCCTTGTTGCTCAAAGGGGTCAATATCTTCACCTGCCCCTTGTAAGTATTCCTGGGAGAGAGGGGAAGGCAGGTGCTGTTGGTGTGCCAGACCAGTTAGGGCCTGTGATGAGGGTAATGAATTTTAAGATATAGTTTCAATTACCAGTATTTCTTAATTTAGGTGCAACACTGAAAGGGTAAACCTCCATTAGTCCACCACAAGCTGATGTGTGCAGTCCCTCCTTATGTCACAGGAATACATTTAAGGTTATTTTGGTCAAAATTAAACTTTATGGTTAATTTAGTGTCATTTTAAAAACACTTTCCAATTTCCTTCAATTATCAAATTGTGCACTGCTCCTGCTGCGTGTAAGAGTTTACAGTATGTATGTATTTAAGTCTGTGGTTTATGCCTGTCACATGATACTGAGGACAAGGGAATTAAAGGACACTTTGAAATGTGTCAGGAAAAAGTCTGCTTGTTTGAAATTTAAACTATTATACTACATAGTTCTACAGTATTTAATGGTCATTTTTGTTTTTAAATCATATTTTTTTTAGGTTTTTATATATTACAACATGTACAAAATTCATGAAACAGGTTATATGACATCTGAGAATATAAAGAACCTCCTGATAAACTACAGCATAATAACCTGCCTCTTAATTGTAGACATTTTTATAAACATTAAATTGATATCTTACAGTTGAAATATGTCAGTTAAGGTTATAGTAGAAACAGTATGTAAAACATGTATCCACGATATGGTAAAACACATAAGTGAAACCTCATTTTTCCTGTCAAATGTTCCTCCCACAACTAAGAAGGTCGCTCTTGGACCTAATCTTTTTAATGATATCTAGAAAAGGAGGATTAGCAGTTGACATGACCACTCTTGGGCCTTAGTACATATATAATTAAAACTGAGCATCTGATATTAAATACATTTTCCAAATTATATAAAAATGAACATTTTAGGACAGTATGAACTAATATATATATATATAGATAGAGATAGAGAGAGAGATCTCCAAATTAATGGTAAAATAAAGAATAGCAAACTATAAATAGAATATAAGTAGGGAGCCTATATATGAACCTTATGTGCCAGTAATACATTTATGTGTGTAATAAGTCCACAAGCGTAAGATTAGTAACCCATACATGAGACTTTGCTTGCTATACTACACCAATGTTAAAGCCAGCATAACTGTAAACTTAAATGGTTGCTTTACTTAGGAGATTATAAACATTTGAACCTGAGGTAACTATGTTGAAAGCAGTAAATAGCTATGAATCATATTACTATTAAGCCTGGTTAACACTGGATATGATGTGTATTCCTTGCTAAAATCTAGGGAATCTAGTTGGTAGCTGAGCATCCTTTCAACACTGTATATTTGAGTGGTCAAATAACTTCAGCAGATAAGGCTTTTAATCAAGGTAGCTGTCTAAATCCTAATATGCCTGACAGATTAATTGCTGAATTATTGTATACAACCTGTGGTTACAGGGTTATTCAGAGCTATATATAGGGAATACATTTTAGAGCTCCATATACAATCAGCGATTATAGTGAACAACAAACAAAACAAGGTCTTGGAGTTCAAACACCATTGTTATCATTGAAGACCTAGAGATCAGTATCAAATCAATGCTGTTAAGCATTCCGCTTGGCAACATAATATTACGACTAGCAAAGGAAGTTCTTCAGAACTTGCAGTATTAAAGTCTCCCATCTCCTACTGCCCACTGTGCAGCATTATCCAATTCTAGCGGGTTTGTATATGCAGGTGTATTGGATCAGCTGCATGTCCATCCCTGTCCTTTATCGTCCTGAAGTGTATAAGTCGAACCCTCCTCACAAGGTAGTGGTTCTCTGCGTATTTGTGGGGTATTAGCTAACCACGTTATCCTAACAGCGAGGACCTTTTGTTAGCAGAGTCAAGATCAGGTACTAATATGCTTTCACTGTCCAATAATGGCTTCTCTGTTAAGTTATCTGGTTTGTTTGCATTGGGGTTCTCCTTCTGCAGTTTTAAAGATACAACTTCCTGCATCGAAGGGCCAGCCGAATCCCTCTGTTAAGTGCTACATGATGATTGAGGAGATTGTCCAACAGCACTTGTGCATGTAGAAATAACCACTGTAGTAGCGATTTGGCCACTCTGGAAAAGTAGGTACTCCATGTACAACGGCAAGATGACGTCTGCAGTCGCAATCTTTTCAGGTATTTTACACTGCCCAACGGAAGTGCTCATGATGGCTATAAGTCTCTCATGGTTAGTATTCATCTTGATCTCAAGCTCTTTCAGACTGGCTCGAATAATTAGTTAGGCTTCCTCCTTATTTGCAGCCATTATGAGACTGCCCTACCCCGGGTTTGTGGGGGAGGGTGTTATGAATGCCTTTGGTTAGGCCGCCACTGCCTAGAGTCCTAACTGTCTAGAGCTGGGCTGGACAGTCAAATATACAGCAATATTGGCTTCAATCTCCTCAGGGAGATAAAATATAAACTTATACATGCTTTATCAGGCTAAATGCTGTTAATATCAACTGATATACGGCAAATTAGTGGAAACTCTTCTCCAACCTCAGAAAATGCTACCTGGTCGGATCGCTGCCCAGACACGCCTCCCTTTAATGGTCATTTTTAATAGAAGCATACATAATGCAAATTTGTTTAATCTGTGTATAAAGAAAAAATGCAGTGCTTATATTACTGGATGTGGGTACTGAACAGCACTGAATGGGTTACACATACTCAAATTCACATTTTAATGTTCAGCAACAAATTTTAGGGTGCCAAAGATGCCCAGGTGCCCGGTAGATTTGAGGACTGGTCTAATGGGCAAAACTCTTTCCTCTGCTCAGTTTAAATGCCTTTTCCAAAAACGATATACATAATTTTCATACGAAAGCCTGAAAAATATGTGGCTTCTAGATTTTGAACTGATTTGTCAACCCCATAATAGGTACGTTTACCAAACTATGTAATACTGAGTGTAATGCTGAGCTGTGCTGGCACTTCTATGTAGTGTACTGCCAAGGTCCATTGACTCTAATGAGCATTGCAAAGCTGTAATATGCAGAGTTGTAGAAATGTAATCTTAATAGCATTGCAGAGTTGGGTAGTTCAGAGTATTGCTGAATTGTCTAATACTGGTTTGTAAAATCATGTAATCTGAGAATTGCAGAGGTAACTTAGAATGTGTATTGAAGAGGTTAGCTGTGTAGTCGTCTGAGATGTATATGAAATGTAGGAGCCACTCTGGATATTGATTAGAAGCTACACTTTTTTTTTTTTTTTTTTTTTTTAATTTGTTTTTGAGCCACAAATTAATTTGTATATAGGTCTGAATCCAACATCAGCAACTTCTTTTATTTGATGATTTATTAGACCGTAATAAAATTCTTATCAATTGATACATATTGTTCAAGAATACGTTATTGAAAGAAATATTTTTTTAGCTCTTTATATGATACATCCGTTGTGTGAATATCCTCTTCACACACAATTTACCTATACATTTCCAAAACTGTTGTGACTCTGTTTCATTAAAAAACATTCTAACACACGTTAGTTGAATTTGTCTTTTAATTTTTACCACTGGATATTTTTTGTTATAGTAAAGTGTTTTTACTAGTACTCCTGTAGGTGGTTCTGGTAGCTGCTCCTTGCCATCCCCCATCCCCCGCCCACCCCACACACACACACACGTTTGAATTATTGTATGTTTTAAATAATAAAGTACCACTTTTTACAGTGACTGTCTTTATTTCTCTTGTTAAGTGTGTTCAGTCCACGGGTCATCCATTACTTATGGGATATATTCTCCTCCCCAACAGGAAGTTGCAAGAGGATCACCCAAGCAGAGCTGCTATATAGCTCCTCCCCTCACATGTCATATCCAGTCATTCTCTTGCAACCTAACTAAAGATAGGTCGTTGTGAGAGGTCTGTGGTGTTTTTAAACTTAGTTTATTTCTTCAATCAAAAGTTTGTTATTTTAAATGGCACCGGAGTGTGCTGTTTGTTTCTCAGGCAGCATTAGAAGAAGAATCTGCCTGCGTTTTCTATGATCTTAGCAGACGTAACTAAGATCCGCTGGCTGTTCTCGCATATTCTGAGGAGTGGGGTAACTTCAGAAAAGGGAATAGCATGCGGGGTCCCCCGCAAATGAGGTATGTGCAGCATAATATTTTCTAGGAATGGAATTGACTAAGAAAACACTGCTGTTACCCATTCGATGTAAGTACAGCCTTAAATGCAGTAGTAGCGACTGGTATCAGGCTGATAAATGTATGCGCAGTTGAGTTATTTTCTAGGGACTAGAATTTGACAGAGAAAATACTGTTAATACTGAAATAATGTATAAGCCTTAACTGCAGTAGAAGCGACTGGTAGCAGGCTTAGAAATAACTTTACATGACATTGTAAAAGTTTGGTTTTTAAAACGTTTACTGGCATGTTATTCGTTTTGTGAGGTACTTTGGTGATAAATCTTTTTGGGCATGATTTTTTTCCATATGGCTAACGTATATTTCTGCATAGAAACCGTTATATCAGGTCTCCCACTGTTGTAATAATGAGTGGGAGGGGCCTTTTTTTAGCGCCTTGTTGCGCAGTTAAAATTCCATCAGTCTTCCTGCTTTCTTCCTCCTTGATCCAGGACGTCTCGACGTCTCTAGAGAGCTCAGGGGTCTTCAAAATTTTTGAGGCAGGTAATCAGTCACAGCAGACCTGTGACAGTGTGTTTGACTGTGATTAAAGCGTTAAATCTTAAATTGATTATCCGTTTTGGGTATTGAGGGGTTAATCATCCTTTTGCTAATGGGTGCAATCCTCTGTTAATTTAATACATTTACTATTAAAAATTGTTTGCTATAACTGAATTAGTTCATTGTTATTCAACTGTGTTTTTTAAAAGCGCTGCAGCGTTTTTTATATTGCTTGTAAACTTATTGAAAGTAATTTCCAAGCTTGCTAGCTTCATTGCTAGTCTGTTTAAACATGTCTGATACAGAGGAATCTGCTTGTTCATTATGTTTAAAAGCCGATGTGGAGCCCAATAGAAATATGTGTACCAATTGTATTGATGTTACTTTAAATAAAAGTCAGTCTTTACCGGTAAAGAAATTATCACCTTACAACGAGGGGGAAGTTATGCCGTCTAACTCTCCTCACGTGTCCGTACCTTCGCCTCCCGCTCAGGGGGTGCGTGAGATTGTGGCGCCAAGTACATCAATGCCCTTACAAATCACTTTACATGATATGGCTAATGTTATGAAAGAAGTATTATATAATCTGCCCGAGTTAAGAGGCAAGCGCGATAGCTCTGGGTTAAGGACAGAGCGCGCCGATGACACGAGAGCCATGTCTGATACTGCGTCACAATTTGCAGAACATGAGGACGGAGAGCTTCATTCTGTGGGTGACGGTTCTGATTCGGGGAGACCGGATTCAGAAATTTTAAATTTAAGCTTGAGAACCTCCGCGTGTTGCTAGGGGAGCTGTTAGCGGCTCTGAATGATTGTGACACGGTGGCAATCCCAGAGAAATTATGTAGGCTGGATAGATACTATGCGGTACCGGTGTGTACTGACGTTTTTCCTATACCGAAAAGGCTTAGAGATTATTAGCAAGGAGTGGGATAGACCTGGTGTGCCCTTTTCCCCTCCTCCGATATTTAGAAAAATGTTCCCTATAGACAGCGCCACACGAGAATTATGGCAGACGGTCCCTAAGGTGGAGGGAGCAGTTTCTACTTTAGCTAAGCGTACCACTATCCCGGTGGAGGATAGTTGTGCTTTCTCAGATCCAATGGATAAAAAAATTAGAGGGTTACCTTAAGAAAATGTTTGTTCAACAAGGTTTCATATTACAGCCCCTTGCATGCATTGCGCCTGTCACTGCTGCAGCGGCATTCTGGTTTGAGTCTCTGGAAGAGGCGATTCGCACAGCACCATTGGATGAGACTTTGAGCAGGCTTAAAACGCTTAAGCTAGCTAATGCGTTTGTTTCGGATGCCGTAGTGCATTTAACAAAACTTACGGCTAAGAATTCCGGATTCGCCATCCAGGCGCGCAGAGCGCTATGGCTTAAATCCTGGTCAGCAGATGTGACTTCTAAATCTAAACTTCTGAATATTCCTTTCAAAGGGCAGACCTTATTCGGGCCTGGCTTGAAGGAAATTATTGCTGACATTACTGGAGGTAAGGGCCACACCCTTCCTCAGGACAGGGCCAAATCAAAGGCCAAACAGTCTAATTTTCGTTCCTTTCGTAATTTCAAGGCAGGAGCAGCATCAACTTCCTCCGCTCCAAAACAGGAAGGAACTACTGTTCGTTACAGACAGGGTTGGAAAGGCAACCAGTCGTGGAACAAGGGCAAGCAGGCCAGAAAGCCTACTTCCGCTCCTAAGACAGCATGAAGACAGGGCCCCCTTTCCGGAGACGGATCTAGTGGGGGGCAGACTTTCTCTCTTTGCCCAGGCTTGGGCAAGAGATGTCCAGGATCCCTGGACGTTGGAGATCATATCTCAGGGATACCTTCTGGACTTCAAAACTTTTCCTCCACAAGGGAGGTTTCATCTGTCAAGGTTATCAACAAACCTAGTAAAGAAAGAGGCATTTCTACAATGTGTACAAGATCTCTTAGTGATGGGAGTGATCCACCCAGTTCCGCGAACGGAACAAGGGCAAGGTTTTTACTCAAATCTGTTTGTGGTTCCCAAAAAAGAGGGAACCTTCAGGCCAATCTTAGACCTAAAGATCTTAAACAAATTCCTAAGGGTTCCATCGTTCAAGATGGAAACCATTCGAACCATCCTACCCATAATCCAAGAGGGTCAGTATATGACCACAGAGGATTTAAAGGATGCCTACCTTCACATACCGATTCACAAAGATCATTATCGGTACCTAAGGTTTGCCTTTCTAGACAGGCATTACCAGTTTGTAGCTCTTCCCTTCGGGTTAGCTACGGCCCCGAGAATTTTTACAAAGGTTCTGGGCTCGCTTCTGGCGGTACTAAGACCGCGAGGCATAGCGGTGGCTCCGTACCTAGACGACATTCTGATACAAGCGTCAAGCTTTCAAAATGCAAAGTCTCATACAGAGATAGTTCTAGCATTTCTGAGGTCGCATGGGTGGAAAGTGAACATAGAAAAGAGTTCTCTGTTTCCACTCACAAGGGTTCCCTTCCTAGGGACTCTTATAGATTCTGTAGAGATGAAGATTTATCTGACGGAGTCCAGGTTATCAAAGATTCTAAATGCTTGCCGTGTTCTTCATTCCATTCCAAGCCCATCAGTAGCTCAGTGCATGGAAGTAATCAGCTTAATGGTCGCGGCAATGGACATAGTGCCATTTGCGCGCCTGCATCTCAGACCGCTGCAATTATGCATGCTAAGTCAGTGGAATGGGGATTACTCAGATCTGTCCCCTTTACTGAATCTGGACCAGGAGACCAGAGATTCTCTTCTCTGGTGGTTGTCTCGGGTTCATCTGTCCAAAGGAATGTCCTTTCGCAGACCAGATTGGACGATTGTAACAACAGATGCCAGCCTACTAGGCTGGGGCGCAGTCTGGAACTCCCTGAAGGCTCAGGGGTCGTGGACTCAGGAGGAGAAACTCCTTCCAATAAACATTCTGGAATTAAGAGCAATATTCAATGCTCTTCTAGCTTGGCCTCAGTTAGCAACACTGAGGTTCATCAGGATTCAGTCGGACAACATCACGACTGTAGCTTACATCAATCATCAAGGAGGAACCAGGAGTTCCCTAGCGATGTTAGAAGTCTCAAAGATAATTCGCTGGGCAGAGTCTCACTCTTGCCACCTGTCAGCGATCTACATCCCAGGCGTGGAGAACTGGGAGGCGGACTTTCTAAGTCGCCAGACCTTTCATCCGGGGGAGTGGGAACTTCATCCGGAGATATTTGCTCAATTGATTCTTCGTTGGGGCGAACCAGAACTGGACCTCATGGCATCTCGCCAGAACGCCAAGCTTCCGTGCTACGGATCCAGGCCCAGGGACCCGGGAGCAGTGCTGATAGATGCACTAGCAGCCCCTTGGGTTTTCAACATGGCTTATGTGTTTCCACCGTTTCCATTACTGCCTAGACTGATTGCCAAGATCAAACAGGAGAGAGCATCAGTGATTCTGATAGCGCCTGCGTGGCCACGCAGGACCTGGTATTCAGACCTAGTGGACATGTCGTCCTGTCCACCATGGTCTCTGCCTCTGAGGCAGGACCTTCTAATTCAGGGTCCTTTCAACCATCCAAACCTAATTTCTCTGAGGCTGACTGCATGGAGATTGAACGCTTGATTCTATCAAAGCGTGGTTTCTCGGAGTCGGTTATTGATACATTAATACAGGCTCGGAAACCGGTTACCAGAAAAATTTACCATAAGATATGGCGTAAATATTTATATTGGTGTGAATCCAAGAGTTACTCATGGAGTAAGGTTAGGATTCCTAGGATATTGTCTTTTCTACAAGAGGGTTTGGAAAAGGGTTTATCCGCTAGTTCCCTAAAGGGACAGATTTCTGCTCTGTCTATTCTTTTACACAAGCGTCTGGCAGAGAATCCAGACGTCCAGGCTTTTTGTCAGGCTTTGACTAGGATTAAGCCTGTGTTTAAGACTGTTGGTCCTCCGTGGAGCTTAAACTTGGTTCTTCAAGTTCTTCAGGGTGTTCCGTTTGAACCCCTTCATTCCATTGATATTAAACTTTTATCTTGGAAAGTTCTGTTTTTGATGGCTATTTCCTCGGCTCGAAGAGTTTCTCAGTTATCTGCCTTACATTGTGATTCTCCTTATCTGATCTTTCATTCAGACAAGGTAGTCCTGCGTACTAAACCTGGGTTTTTACCTAAGGTTGTTTCTAACAGGAATATCAATCAAGAGATTGTTGTTCCATCATTTTGTCCTAATCCTTCTTCAAAGAAGGAACGTCTTTTGCAAAATCTAGACGTGGTCCGTGCCCTGAAGTTCTACTTACAGGCGACTAAAGATTTTCGGCAAACTTCTTCTCTGTTTGTCGTTTACTCTGGACAGAGGAGAGGTCAAAAGGCTTCGGCTACCTCTCTCTCTTTTTGGCTTCGTAGCATAATACGTTTAGCCTATGGGACTGCTGGACAGCAGCCTCCTGAAAGAATTACAGCTCATTCCACTAGAGCTGTGGCTTCCACCTGGCCCTTTAAGAATGAGGCCTCTGTTGAACAGATTTGCAAGGCTGCAACTTGGTCTTCACTTCATACTTTTTCCAAATTTTACAAATTTGACACTTTTGCTTCTTCGGAGGCTGTTTTTGGGAGAAAGGTTCTTCAGGCAGTGGTTCCTTCTGTTTAATGTTCCTGCCTTGTCCCTCCAATCATCCGTGTACTTTAGCTTTGGTATTGGTATCCCATAAGTAATGGATGACCCGTGGACTGAACACACTTAACAAGAGAAAACATAATTTATGCTTACCTGATAAATTTATTTCTCTTGTAGTGTGTTCAGTCCATGGCCCGCCCTGTCTTTTTTAAGGCAGGTTCTAAATTTTAAATTATAACTCCAGTCACCACTGCACCCTATAGTTTCTCCTTTCTCGTCTTGTTTCGGTCGAATGACTGGATATGACATGTGAGGGGAGGAGCTATATAGCAGCTCTGCTTGGGTGATCCTCTTGCAATTTCCTGTTGGGGAGGAGAATATATCCCATAAGTAATGGATGACCCGTGGACTGAACACACTACAAGAGAAATAAATTTATCAGGTAAGCATAAATTATGTTTTTATGAGTAAGTGCTGAGCACAGACACAAAGAACGCAAGATGTTATGGGTCCTCCATATTGTGTTTTTTTTTTTTATTGAATAAATAAGTGATTTTGTATATTTTGAAGTGTGCAGGATCCATTTTTTTTTGTTTGTCCTTATTCTATGAATATCATTTTTTATTTTTATGTTTTTTTTTTTTTTATTTGTAATTCTTTTTTTTTTTTAAGAAAGACATTAGTTGAAACTTTGCATTTGGCAGTTTTGGAGCCGGATTTCTTCTTGTGAAAGTGCAACACACTAAGATCTTGATTTGCATAGCTTTTAGTGCGTTTTCCTTTCACAAGAAGAAATCCAGCACCAAAAAGAGCGAATGTCTCAAGCATCCGCCGCCTTCCACTTTCGGAAGCTCATGAAATTGCAGAATGCACAGGTCTAATTGAAACACCTTTTTGTAATTGTCTGAGTAGCTTTATAAAGCAATTCGAGGACACGTTGTTCTCCTGAATGCTGAAAATCTTTTAAAGGTGCTGCGAAATTAAATATTTCTAAGGAGCATTACTACGCATACTGGAGAGACTTTCTGAAACCAAATCATTTTCATCAAAGCCGACCTAAATTGACCACATCAGATGACCCATGCATAGGGTTGCCACCTCAGCCATGTTTTCCTGGAAACTTATGAGTTACACATGATGCAGGGTGTGTAGGGAGGAACATGAATGGTGCTGTCCAGGATCACTATTCGTGTGCTGTCCAGAAGTGCAATTCATGTCCCCCTCTATACACCCTGCAGCATGTGCAAGTTAGAAGTGTCCAGGAAAACATGGCTGAGGTGGCAACCCTACCCATACATTAAACTAACATAGTTACGCAATAGTAAAGCATCTGCATCCACAATTCATATCCAGCTGAACCATGAACATCTTTCTCCAATAAGCAAGACTAGCAAGGTGTGGTCTTCATGGGAGCATACTTAACTTTAAACCATCTCATAAAAAAAGTAGTGTATATGTTTAGATTGCACCAAACAATACATATATTTCACAGTAAAAGACGGTGTTCTGGATAATAAAATTTTTACACATTTTGGTTTATGTGGGTAGATGAGACTAATGCCACAGTGTGTAAAGCATACAAATATACAATTAACATTCAGGTGTGGGATGCTTTGTTATTCTTGAGTTGGTGACTAGCATAAGATTAACTACAATTTGACCAAATAGAAGTACCTCTCTCTTCTGCAGAGGCATTCCATCCCTGCAGATGTAAAGTTATATGGAAGAGGGCTAATCTTCCAGGAAGACAACAGTGTTTTTCCAGGTGTATTGTAACTGCAAGGAAGAACAAGGAGTTTTGGAGCAGGAAAAAGGGGGAACACACATCTCTAGACATTTTCTAGAGTGTTGGAATAATGAAAAATTCTGCACAAATGTAGAATCAATGTCAATTAAGGGTCATGGAAGTTGAAATTTAAACTTTTATGATTCAAATAGTTTGTAAATTTAAAGAATATTTCCATATTTCTGTTAACACATCGACTGTTACAATTATTGTTTGAAACACTGCTGCCGTATAGTGCTCAAGACGTGTATGCTTCTGGGCTCTTTAAGAAAGGATCCTAAAAGAACCATGTTATACATTGAGTACTGGAGAGTAATGGTGTTTGCAATAAAGTATAATATTATTATTTTCTCTTTTGTTTAAGAAATCGCAAGCATACACGTCTTGAGCACTGTATGGCAGTTAAGAGTTTTTAATGTTCTACATTGTTGCTAGCACTAATTTTCTCTGGTCTCTACAATGTATAACATTATTCAAAACTGTTAATATCTTTGCTTTCTCAGTGCTTACAGCATGTGAATACTCTTGAGCATATGTTTTTCATTAAAGAATACCAAGAGAACAAAGAATTTGATAATATAAGTATATATAATGAGCATGCAGTTTAAAAAAATAAAATCCTGTCTGGATATGAACGTTTAATTTTGAATTTAATACCCATTTAAACCAGTGATTAAGACAAATGGTTGTTGTACCAAATATTGACAATTTTTAGTTTTGGTATGGACGAACACACCTATTTACTTTACTTTTAGTGTAATGCATTTTTGCTTAAGAAAAGGGAACTCTACGTTTTGTAAATTTAGTTTAAGAAATTATTAAATAAAGGCTGATTGGGGCAATTAACTCACTTATTATACCCTACTGCACACTGGTTGAAAAACACTGCCCTACTGTATATGAAGAATATACAACTAGGAAATAGAAGAGAATGGAGATCTTATCTCCCCTATTAAAGGGACAGTCTAGTATAAATTAAACTTTTATTATTCAGATAGGATTTTTAATTTTTTAATCAACTTTCCAATTTACTTTTATCATCAAATTTGCTTTTTTCTCTTGGTATTCTTAGTTTAAACTAAACATAGGTAGGCTCATATGCTAATTTCTAAGCCTTTGAAGGCAGCCTATTATCACATGCTTTTTTAAATCTCCTTTCAACCCAAAGAGACAGAAAGTACACGTGGGCCATATAGATAACACTGTGTTCAGGCACAGGGGGTTATTTAAGATTTAGCACAAAACAATGCTAAATTTAAGACAATAGATAATAAACAGTCACAGTCATGTGATCAGGGGGCTGGAAGAAGGTTCCTAGGTACAAGGTAATCACAGAGGTAAAAAAACTGGGGAATGGGTAATAAAGGGATTATCTATCTTTTAAAACAATAACAATGCTATGGTAGACTGTCCCTTTAATTTAGATTGAAAGAAATTAGACCAATCTTGACAGAGGGGAGTACACTCTTTTGATATAGAGGTCATATGACCCTATCATTTGCAGGTCCTCACCATAGTAATGATTATTGGCTGCATAAACTAGATGCTAAGGAGCCCCTATCTTGCCAGTATAAAATACAGTGGCATAAAAAACCATTTTGGAAAGAGAAGTCATTCCTTCTTTAAGTTGATTCTCCTTACTGTCTCATTCCCTCTTCTTCTTCTTCTTCTTTTTTTTTTTTTTTTTTTTTAATCTTGTTAAATCCTACGCATTAGAAGATGCATTATTCCTTTTAACCATAGGTAATCTGCTTTATAGAGCTGAGTCTCAATCTCTCAAAGTGGCAGCTCCCCAGGGACTAAAACTTTACATTTTGCTAGATTTTAGCTTTTTTTTTTTTTTTTTTTTATCCCAGTCCATAGAAGTTGCTGTACTGATATATTTCTCCAACATTGGTGTGTCCGGTCCACGGCGTCATCCTTACTTGTGGGATATCTCTTCCCCAACAGGAAATGGCAAAGAGTCCCAGCAAAGCTGGCCATATAGTCCCTCCTCAGCTCCGCCCACCCCAGTCATTCTCTTTGCCGTTGCACAGGCAACATCTCCACGGAGATGGTTAAGAGTTTTTTTTTGGTGTTTAAATGTAGTTTTTATTCTTCTATCAAGTGTTTGTTATTTTAAAATAGTGCTGGTATGTACTATTTACTCTGAAACAGAAAAGGATGAAGATTTCTGTTTGTGAGAGGAAGATGATTTTAGCAGACAGTAACTAAAATCGATTGCTGTTTCCACATAGGACTGTTGAGATGAAGTAACTTCAGTTGGGGGAAGCAGTTACCAGACTTTTCTGCTTAAGGTATGACTAGCCATATTTCTAACAAGACGATGTAATGCTGGAAGGCTGTCATTTCCCCTCATGGGGACCGGTAAGCCATTTTCTTAGTCAAACAAACAGAATAAAGGGCTTATTATGGGCTAAAAAACTGGTAGACATTTTTATGGGCTAAATCGATTGCTTTATTTAGGCATTTTATTCATATTTATGCTGACAATTTGCATTTATAAACTTGGGGAACGTTTATTAAACGGCAGGCACTGTGTTAGACACCTTTTCCAGTCAGGGGGCCTTCCTAGTTGTAGACTGAGCCTCATTTTCGCGCCATTACTGCGCAGTTGTTTTTTGAGAGCAGGGCATGCAGATGCATGTGTGAGGATCTAAAAATTGCTGGAAAAGCTTCTAGAAGGCGTCAATTGGTATCGTATTCCCCTCTGGGCTTGGTTGGGTCTCAGCAAAGACTATAGCTGGGACTGTATAGGGGTTAAATTTATCAACGGCTCCGGTTCCGTTATTTTAAGGGTTAAAGCTCTGAAATGTGGTGTGCAATACTATTAATGCTTTAAGACACTGTGGTGAAATTTTGGTAATTTTTGAACAATTCCTTCATACTTTTTCACATATTCAGTAATAAAGTGTTTTCTGTTTAAAATTTAAAGAGACAGTAACGGTTTTGTTTTAAAACGTTTTTTGTGCTTTGTTGACAAGTTTAAGCCTGTTTAACATGTCTGTACCTTCAGATAAGCTATGTAATATATGTATGAAAGCCAATGTGTCTCCCCATTTAAATTTATGTGATAATTGTGCCATAGCGTCCAAACAAAGTATGGACAGTACTGCCACAGATAATGAAATTGCCCAAGATGATTCCTCAGATGAGGGGAGTAAACATGATACTACATCATCTCCTACTGTGTCTACACCAGTTTTGCCCATGCAGGAGGCCCCTAGTACATCTAGTGCGCCAATACTTATTACCATGCAACAATTAACGGCTGTAATGGATAACTCCATAGCAAATATTTTATCCAAAATGCCTACTTATCAGAGAAAGCGCGATTGCTCTGTTTTAAACACTGAAGAGCAGGAGGGCGCTGATAATTGTTCTGTCATACCCTCACACCAATCTGAAGGGGCCATGAGGGAGGTTTTGTCAGATGGAGAAATTTCAGATTCAGGAAAAATTTCTCAACAAGCTGAACCTGATGTTGTGACATTTAAATTTAAATTAGAACATCTCCACGCACTGCTTAAGGAGGTGTTATCTACTCTGGATGATTGTGACAACTTGGTCATTCCAGAGAAATTATGCACATAATGACAAGTTCCTAAAGGTTCCGGTTCACCCGACGCTTTTCCTATACCCAAGCAGGTGGCGGACATAGTAAATAAGGAGTGGGAAAAGCCCGGCATACCTTTTGTTCCCCCCCCTATATTTAAGAAATTATTTCCTATGGTCGACCCCAGAAAGGACTTATGGCAGACAGTCCCTAAGGTCGAGGGGGCAGTTTCTACTCTAAACAAGCGCACTACTATTCCTATCGAAGATAGTTGTGCTTTCAAAGATCCTATGGATAAAAAATTGGAAGGTTTGCTTAAAAAGATTTTTGTACAGCAAGGTTACCTTCTACAACCCATTTCGTGCATTGTTCCTGTCACTACAGCAGCGTGGTTCTGGTTCGAGGAACTAGAAAAGTCGCTCAGTAGAGAGACTCCATATGAGGAGGTTATGGACAGAGTTCACGCACTTAAATTGGCTAACTCTTTTATTTTAGATGCCGCTTTGCAATTAGCTAGATTAGCGGCGAAAAATTCAGGGTTTGCTATCGTGGCGCGCAGAGCGCTTTGGCTAAAGTCTTGGTCAGCGGATGTGTCATCCAAGACAAAATTGCTTAACATCCCTTTCAAAGGTAAAACTCTATTTGGACCAGAATTGAAAGAGATTATTTCAGACATCACTGGGGGAAAGGGCCACGCCCTTCCACAAGATAGGTCTTTCAAGGCTAAAAATAAGTCTAATTTTCGTTCCTTTCGCAATTTCAGGAACGGACCGGCCTCTAATTCTGCATCCTCTAAGCAAGAGGGTAATGCCTCACAACCCAAACCAGCCTGGAAACCGATGCAAGGCTGGAACAAGGGTAAGCAGGCCAAGAAGCCTGCCGCTGCTAACAAAACCGCATGAAGGAGTAGCCCCCGATCCGGGACCGGATCTAGTGGGGGGCAGACTCTCTCTCTCTTTGCTCAGGCTTGGGCAAGAGATGTTCAGGATCCCTGGGCACTAGAAATAGTTTCTCAGGGTTATCTTCTGGAATTCAGGGAACTACCCCAAAGGGGAAGGTTCCACATGTCTCACTTATCCTTAAACCAAATAAAGAGACAGGCGTTCTTACATTGTGTAGAAGACCTGTTAAAGATGGGAGTGATACACCCAGTTCTAATAAAGGAACAAGGAATGGGATTTTATTCAAATCTGTTCGTAGTTCCCAAAAAAGAGGGAACTTTCAGACCAATTTTGGATTTGACGATCCTAAACAAATTTCTCAGGGTACCATCGTTCAAGATGGAAACCATTTGAACGATTCTACCCACTATCCAGGAAGGTCAATTTATAACTACCGTGGATCTAAAGGATGCGTACCTATATATTCCTATCCACAAAGAACATCATCAGTTCCTAAGGTTCGCTTTTCTGGACAAGCATTACCAGTTGTGGCCCTCCCATTCGGGTTAGCCACTGCTCCAAGGATTTTCACAAAGGTGCTAGGGTCCCTTCTAGCGGTTCTAAGACCGAGGGGCATTGCAGTAGTACCTTACTTGGACGACATTCTAATACAAGCGTCGTCCCTGTCAAAAGCAAAGGCTCATACAGACATCGTTCTGGCCTTTCTCAGATCACACGGATGGAAGGTGAACATAGAAAAAAGTTCTGTCTCCGTCGACAGGAGTTCCCTACTTGGGAACAATAATGGATTCCTTAGAAATGAGGATTTTTCTGACAGAGGTCAGAAAATCAAAACTTCTAAGCTCTTGTCAAGCTCTTCATTCTGTTCCTCGTCCTTCCATAGCGCAGTGCATGGAAGTAGTAGGGTTGATGGTTGCAGCAATGGACATAGTTCCTTTTGCACGAATTCATCTAAGACCATTACAACTGTGCATGCTCAAACAGTGGAATGGGGATTATACAGACTTGTCTCCAATGATTCAAGTAGATCAGAAGACCAGAGATTCACTCCATTGGTGGCTGACCCTTGACCATCTGTCCCAGGGAATGAGCTTCCGCAGACCAGAGTGGGTCATTGTCACGACCGACGCCAGTCTAGTGGGCTGGGGCGCGGTCTGGGAATCCCTGAAAGCTCAGGGTCTATGGTCTCGGGAAGAGTCTCTTCTCCCGATAAACATTCTGGAACTGAGAGCGATATTCAATGCTCTCAGGGCTTGGCCTCAACTAGCAAAGGCCAGATTCATAAGGTTCCAATCAGACAACATGACGACCGTTGCGTATATCAATCATCAGGGGGGAACAAGGAGTTCCCTGGCGATGAAAGAAGTGACCAAAATAATTCAATGGGCGGAGGATCACTCCTGCCACCTGTCTGCGATCCACATCCCAGGTGTGGAAAACTGGGAGGCGGATTTTCTGAGTCGTCAGACATTCCATCCGGGGGAGTGGGAACTCCACCCGGAGATCTTTGCCCAAATAACCCAATTATGGGGCATTCCAGACATGGATCTGATGACGTCTCGTCAGAACTTCAAGGTTCCTTGCTACGGGTCCAGATCCAGGGATCCCAAGGCGACTCTAGTAGATGCACTAGTAGCACCTTGGACCTTCAACCTAGCTTATGTATTTCCACCGTTTCCTCTCATTCCCAGGCTGGTAGCCAGGATCAATCGGGAGAGGGCCTCGGTGATCTTGATAGCTCCATCGGTTCCACCATGGAAGCTACCTTTGAGACAGGACCTTCTTGTTCAGGGTCCATTCGAACATCCAAATCTGGTCTCCCTCCAGCTGACGGCTTGGAGATTGAACGCTTGATTCTATCGAAGCGTGGGTTTTCAGATTCTGTGATAGATACTCTGGTTCAGGCCAGAAAACCGGTAACTAGAAAGATTTACCATAAAATATGGAAAAGATATATCTGTTGGTGTGAATCCAAAGGATTCCCATGGAATAAGATAAAAATTCCTAAGATTCTCTCCTTTCTACAAGAAGGTTTGGAGAAAGGATTATCTGCAAGTTCTCTAAAGGGACAGATCTCTGCTTTATCTGTCTTACTACACAAAAGACTGGCAGCTGTGCCAGATGTTCAAGCATTTGTTCAGGCTCTGGTTAGGATCAAGCCTGTTTACAGACCTTTGACTCCTCCCTGGAGTCTAAATCTAGTTCTTTCAGTTCTTCAAGGGGTTCCGTTTGAACCTTTACATTCCATAGATATTAAGTTACTATCTTGGAAAGTTTTGTTTTTGGTTGCAATTTCTTCTGCTAGAAGAGTTTCAGAGTTATCTGCTCTGCAGTGTTCTCCGCCCTATCTGGTGTTCCATGCAGATAAGGTGGTTTTGCGTACTAAGCCTGGTTTTCTTCCTAAGGTTGTTTCTAACAAAAATATTAACCAGGAGATAGTTGTACCTTCTTTATGTCCGAATCCAGTTTCAAAGAAGGAACGTTTGTTACACAATTTGGACGTAGTCCGTGCTCTAAAATTCTATTTAGAGGCTACAAAAGATTTCAGACAAACTTATTCCTTGTTTGTTGTTTATTCTGGTAAAAGGAGAGGTCAAAAAACGACTTCTACCTCTTTCTTTTTGGCTTAAAAGCATCATCCGATTGGCTTATGAGACTGCCGGACGGCAGCCTCCTGAAAGAATCACAGCTCACTCCACTAGGGCTGTGGCTTCCACATGGGCCTTCAAGAACGAGGCTTCTGTTGACCAGATATGTAAGGCAGTGACTTGGTCTTCACTGCACACTTTTGCCAAATTTTACAAATTTGATACTTTTGCTTCTTCGGAGGCTATTTTTGGGAGAAAGGTTTTGCAAGCCGTGGTGCCTTCCGTTTAGGTAACCTGATTTGCTCCCTCCCTTCATCCGTGTCCTAAAGCTTTGGTATTGGTTCCCACAAGTAAGAATGCCGCCGTGGACCGGACACACCAATGTTGGAGAAAACAGAATTTATGCTTACCTGATAAATTACTTTCTCCAACGGTGTGTCCGGTCCACGGCCCGCCCTGGTTTTTTAATCGGGTCTGATGAATTATTTTCTCTAACTACAGTCACCACGGTACCATATGGTTTCTCCTATATATATTTCCTCCTGTCCGTCGGTCGAATGACTGGGGTGGGCGGAGCCTAGGAGGGACTATATGGCCAGCTTTGCTGGGACTCTTTGCCATTTCCTGTTGGGGAAGAGATATCCCACAAGTAAGGATGACGCCGTGGACCGGACACACCGTTGGAGAAAGTAATTTGTCAGGTAAGCATAAATTCTGTTTTCTGGCTTGGAGTAAAGTTTTGATAACTGCAGCTGGAGTCCACATCTTCAGCTTACTATATATTCTGGCATATCTTTTCAAGTTAGGTATTCACCACAATGCTTCCACATCTAATATTAATTTGTAATTTCTTCGTTCCTGTATGATGTTCGTTACTAAGCAATGTCTTATTGATCTATCGAATAAATAAATGACACCACCTTCCACACAAAGCGCTTCAGAACTTCAAGCACTCTTAGTGGAAGAAAAATATTTTGTACTACACAAGGATAATGTGGTGTTATGAACAGGTCAGAGTTTTTACCATAGGTTGCATCAGGCTTTCAAGCTTACCAGAATAGAATGTCCTTACTGTCCAGACGATGAAAAGTAATGCATTGTATAGACTGGATGCTGCCAGATGCTTACCTTATGTCAACAGTACACACGATTAGAGAAAAAGGGCTACATTTATCCTGTTTTCACCCCTTAAATGTCTGGAGGTCTGAAACATGAGACAATAAGGTGAGCTGAGTCTTAGACCATTTCATTGTTCTTTTGGAGTCCTGGTGCTATTGTAACCAACTGTACACAAGCCTGTTGTGACTACTCCATAGTTTGGCTCCCTCGTGTATCTAAGTAAAGCTTAGCAATATTCATGATTCCTAGTCATAGTGACATAAACACTGCATGGTCTAGTCTCAGCACCTTGTGGAAGTTATGTCTGCAGGTGATTCCAAATATCCAAACTATTGCATTGGCTAGTGCGCAAGTGACATTCTCTTTTGGGGCCTGATAACAAAAGGATAGTCAGGCCCACGAGAAATGGCCTTTTTTGTCTGACCCCTCTCTGTCCTGACGAGTGGCGATGTGCCTTTCATAGGAAACAATAGGGATCGCTGTCTGAACAATCACTAGTGAACTCTGGCAGTGGGGGAGGGGGGTGTATTCAAAGCATTTTTACACAATGTAGTATGTACATTCACTAAACGTTAAAAATGGTTTCCGTTTAGTAACGGTTCAAATAATAGAGCTGTAAACTAAGATTCACTGAACATTCAGTAGATTTCAAAGGATGGCAAGACTGGTATGTGTGAAAAAGTGCACCTAAGATGGAGAATATTCCTTTTTAAAATTGGAAACTCCCAGCAATGTTTCCCCATTTTAAAATACAGGTTACTCACATGGAACACCTACAGGGTTCTCCCCAGGGCTTTTTCATGGGTGCACCACTTAGCTAATTTTACTGACCATCCGGCTAAAATTTAAGCCAAATTTAGGCTAAAATTAATTTAACTGTAACATTTTTCAAGTTAATTGCACAAATTATTAAAAATCCTTAGTTAAATTATGCAATTAATTTGTGCTTTGGATGGCACAACAATGTTATAGTATTACACTGCCCCTACCAGGCTACTTTATAATGCCACCTGGCTGGCAACATTTTTTTGTGGATTATACTGGCCTATATATTTGCTAATGTTCTCCACAGAAACTTTTGCAGGGTGGCATTATGAAATAGCCTGGTGGGGGCAGTGTAATACTTGTCAATATTATGACATTTTCTCTCATTAGTAAAGATTACTTATGCTTTCCAAAGCACAAATCATTTGCATAATTTAACTTAAATTGATTTATTTATAAATTATGCAACAAACATTGAAGAACATTTATATTTGCTTATATTTTAGTTATTGGCTTACATTTTAACCGGGTTGTGTGCTTATTAAATAGCAGGGGAGAACACTGTTTGCTATGTATGCAATCACCATTGTTATTAAACAAAAACACCTTAATAGGAAACATTTTGGAACTGGGGGGTTGTATTATATATGTGTGTATGTATATGTATATATATATATATATATATATATATATATATATATATATATATATATATATATATATATATATGTATATATATATAATGTATATGTGTATTATACTAGAATATTTATCTAAAGTGTTTTTAATTATTTAAATGGACAGTCTACTTGAAAATGTTTGTTTTAAAAAGATGGATACCCCCTTTATTACTCATTCACCAGTTTTGCATAACCATGATTGTTCTATTAATATACTTTTTACTTCTGTGGCTTCCTTGTATCTACGCCTCTGCAGACTGCCCCCTTATCTGTTCTTTTGACAGACTTGCATTTCAGCCATTCAGTGCTAACTCATAAATAACTTCACTGGAGTGAGCACAATGTTTTTTTATATGACACATATGAACTAATGCTGTCTATCTGTAAAAATCTGTCAATTTACTGAGATAAGAGCTTAGAAATTAGTATATACTCCTACCTAGGCTTACCTTTCAACAAAGAATACCAAAGCAAATTTGATGCTAAAAGTAAATTGGAAAGCTTTTTTTTTTTTTTTTTTTTTTATTAATATGGCATGCCCTGAAAACATTGTCAAGAGTCCATGAGCTAGTGACGTATGGGATATACAATCCTACCAGGAGGGGCAAAGTTTCCCAAACCTCAAATGCCTATAAATACACCCCTCACCACACCCACAATTCAGTTTTACAAACTTTGCCTCCTATGGAGGTGGTGAAGTAAGTTTATGCTTGATTTTTTTTTTTTTTTTTTTTTTATTTCTTCTATGATAAACGCTTCTAAGCATTTTGAAGCCCAATTCCTCTGAGTACAGTGTTTGTCAGAGGGATGTGAAGAGAGTATCGCCTATTGATTTTATGGTTTCTCTCACGGGAAATCTTTTCAAGGGTTCTCTGTTATCGGTCGTAGGGATTCATCTCCTACCTCCCTTTTCAGATCGACGATATACTCTTATACCATTACCTCTGCTGATAGTTTTCAGTACTGGTTTGGTTACCTCTGCTGATAGTTTTCAGTACTGGTTTGGCTATCTGCTATATGTGGATGGTTGTCTTTCGGTAAGTATGTATCATTATTTAAGACATTCTCAGCTATGGTTTGGCGCTCTATGTATTAATATAAAGTTTTAAATATATGTATTTTACTTATATTTGCCATGAGTCAGGTCTATGTGTATTTCCCTTTGCAGTCTAAACAGTTTCAGTATAGGAATCATGTTTGGGAGGTTTATTTAAACTCTTCTTACCTGGGGTTCAGTCTTTTTCTAATTTGACTTTCATTTTTTAGCAGGCAAATCTATCCTCGCGAGGGTGTAAAATGCTGTTCTTTATTGCGTCATTTTTGGCACGAAGTTGCGCCTTTGATGGCGCACATTTCGTCATTTCCTGCGTCTTTGTTGACTTCTAGTTGTTTTGGCGCGAAATCGCGTTTGTTATGACGCGAGTTGTCATTTCCTGGTGTGTTTTGCGGCAAATTTTTTTTAAAACTTTTTGCGTAATGCGTCATTCTTTGTGCCAAATTTTAGTTATTTCCCCCTTCTCCCTCTATGGCTCGCTGTTTTCATGAAGTTTGAAAGCTATTATGCATGCCTTTTTGATTTTATTTTAAAAAAAATAAAATACTAGCTTTTGTTTTTTTCTACTGAAACTGTTACATTGTGGAAATTGACTGTTTTGCCTAATGTTATTTTTCTTTTTTGTTACATTTTGCGAGATGTCTCATTCTGATCCTGACTCTGATGTTATTGTAGAAACTATGATGCCCTGGAACACAATTCTACAAAGCTAAGTGTGTTCTTTTCATTATTTAAGCGTTTGTTATTTCTTCAGCTCAAGTATGTGGCATGTATTTCTCATGTTTTATGCTAGCAATATTTCTACATGTACGTTGACATTTACTGTTTTTTTTTACATATTCAGTTCATGTACTTGATTTCATCTGCAAACATCACATGTTGCTTATATCATAAAAGGTTATGACTGCTATTATGCCTTTAAGTAAACTTACGAGGTCTTTTCAAAATTGTTTCAATTAATTTTGTTCTGACCAACAGCATACTTAAAGTGAAGGTCAATTTTCATCAATGAGTGCCCGGTTTTTAAAAACAGGGGCATTTACATTGCACCGGGATTTGAAGAAATACTTACCTTTTACTCCTGCAATGCCGGATCGACGATCCCCCTCCTTCTTCTTCCTGCTGTAGACCACAGCAATGACGAAACTGTCTTCCTCCAATCACAGCCAGGCATCACGAGCTGGACGCTCTGGGGTGCAAGCCATGATTGGAGGAAGACTTTTTTCGTCATTTCTGACGTCAGTACAGAGGAACTGAGGCTGAGATCGGCAATCCGGCATTGCAGGAGTAAAAGGTAAGTATTTCTTCAAATCCAGTGCAATGTTAATTTTCTGCAATGAAAGTGCCCCTGTTTTTAAAAGTATTTTTAAAAACCGGGCACTCATTGATGAAAATTGACCTTCACTTTAAGTTTATTCTACTGATGAAGTTTTCTTTGGCTCAAAGGATCCTGTATCTGATAGTTTGTTAAAAATTCTCATTATTTTTCATTTGACCATTTTTTGTTCTTAATTTTGTTATTTATATAGCTTTTTTAGGAGTCTAGTCCTCCTATTAACTATGTTAATGGAAAAAATTTTAAAATCCAGATTTGAAAGGGATTATTGAGGTCTTTTCCTATTTAATATACTATCTGTATTATATTCTAGATAATATTTATTCTGATTCCCTCTTGGGACTGTACTGCTATTTCTATGGAAATTGGTACTTATTTTCAGGATTCTTAAGAATTTGAATATAACTTTAGTAGAGCATATTCACGTACTGTTTATATTTTTATCTCAGCTTTATCTGTGGCTGACATTACCGTTCGCTCAACATTTGTTGAACAGTTAGCATAAGCAATTTCAGATTCTAAAGTATATAACTGTTTATTTACTTTAGATGTATTCATTTAATTATGTTTACTATATCTATTATTATGATTTCATTTTTTTTTTTTATTATCTCTATCTTGTTGTTATAATAATTTGATTTCTATTATCTCCACTATTTCTGGAAGTTTAGAGGTTTTTTTTCTGCCCTACTTTTAGTCCGGTTATGTAGATCAGTTGATGAATGTCCTGATTACAAACACTTGTTTTAGATCCAAGGGTCATAGATTAATTTCCCGGCAGGGTTAATACAGTCCTTTGAGGTCAATTTATTGTGTACCATTTATTTGGGTAATAACTGTTTTTATCAGCTGCTAATTTGTGTAAGCACTGAAAGCGTTTTTAGTATCCTCCTGGGAGAAAAACGCTATATAATTACTAGTTATTATTCTGCATGAAGGTGCGGTTCTCAAACCAGTCCTTCTGGTGGGGGGCAGATTAAATTGTTTTTGGTTGAACTCAGTCCAAAATCTATATTATTCTTAGGGTTTGAATAGATTTTTTAGAATGAGATCTCCTATGGGAAGTATCTTTCTTTCTCAGTACACTCTGTGAATTTTTTTTCAGGAGTGATTATACCAGTTCTTTTAGCAGGTACAGGGTTTGGATTTCTATTCTATTCTTTGTCCCAAAGAAGAAAGGTTTATTCAGTCCAATTTTGGATCTGAAGACTTTTATATTGTTTTGTTAGAGTCTCAACTTTTAAGTTGGCGATTATAAGGACTATTATGCCTTTGTGCTCAGAAAGGTCATTTTGACCACTTGTGGATTCTGAGATTCTCTTTTTTAGATAAGCTTTACCAATTTGTCGCTTTTCAATTTGGTCTAGCGACAGCTTTATGAATCTTTTCAAAGGTTTTTAGTGCCCTTCTTTCTGTTTTCAGACAGTAGGGTTTTGTGGTGCTTCTTTATTTGGATGGTATCTTGGTATTAGCTTAAACTTTTATTTTATTAAAGCTGGACAGATAGCTCAGCATGCTAATGCACTGTGGCTGAGCTCTGTAGCAATCTTGAGGGTTGCAGCTTCGATTCCCGGCGAGGTCCATTCAGCCTTTCATCCTTCCGAGGTCGATCAAATGAGCAGCGTTGAGTCCCTTACGGGTGATTAGATGCGATTTACAAGTACCCAATACATACATATGAAAGAGCAGTATTCAAATATATGGACTTTTCTTTTTTTGGAATCCCTCATGAATCAACTAAGTTTTGTTTCTTCAAGACATGTTTAGGATTTAATTTACCTAAAAGTTTTGTGATTCCTCAGACAAGGGTCACTTCTTTTTGGGTTTCTAGATGGATTCTGTGTTCATGTCTTTATTGGACAAAAGTCAATTGTAATTTGGTGTTGGCCTGTCTAAATTACAGTTTAGAACATTTCTTTCAGTGGCTATGTGCATGGAAGTTTTAGGTCTCATAAATCAGGGATGCGCAATTCCTATTGCCTGACGCCCGGGACATGCAGTTCTGGGTGCAGGGCATGTGGGTTTTTTTTTCCACATATAGCCCTGCTGCGGGCAAGCAGACTGTTATTTTTTTTTTTTCCTTTAGTAAGCAGACCGTTAGCTTTTTTCCCTCTCTTATTAAGCAGACGGTTAAGTTTTTTTTCTTTATTAAAGGGACACTGAACCCATATTTTTTTCTTTTGTGATTCAGATAGAGCATGAAGTTTTAAGGAACTTTCTAATTTACCCCAAATATAAGTCTCTTTATTCTCTTGGTATCTTTATTTGAAATGCAAGAATGTAAGTTTAGATGCCGGCCCATTTTTGGTGAACAACATGGGTTGTCCTTGCTGATTGGTGGATAAATTCATCCACCAATAAAAAAGTGCTGTCCAGAGTTCTAAACCAAAAAAAATTACTTAGATGCCGCCTTTTACAAATAAAGATAGCAAGAGAATGAAGACAAATTGATAATAGGAGTAAATTAAAAAGCTGCTTAGAATTGCATGCTCTATCTGAATCGTGAAAGAAAAAAATTGGATTCAGTGTCCCTTTAAGCAGACAGTAAAAGCTTCCCTTCCCCCCTCCCCTTATTACCGACGCCATTTCACAGCTCACGCTGCTCAGCTCCTCCCTTCTAGTCCCCGCGTGCGGTGTGGTAGACTTGTCCCTCTCAGTGATTTCCTGGCTTTGCAGCTATTATACAGTAACTGAGTATAATAGAGATCAGCTTGCTATGCTTCTGCGCTGCTGTTAGCTAATCTGTTAGCTGGAGGGGGTACGTTTTGAAAATACATAAATATTTGTATGATTTTTCTTTACTTACATTTTTTTTATTCAGCTGAACTTTGCTGCTGTTTCAATTTGAGGTTTTACAGCATTTTCTGTTACCAATACACAAAACCGCAGCAAAGTTCAGCTGAATAAAAAAAATTAAGTAAAGAAAAATCATACAAATATTTCTTAAATGTAATTAGCAAGAGTCCATGAGCTAGTGACGTATGGGATATACATTCCTACCAGGAGGGGCAAAGTTTCCCAAACCTCAAAATGCCTATAAATACACCCCTCACCACACCCACAAATCAGTTTTACAAACTTTGCCTCCTATGGAGGTGGTGAAGTAAGTTTGTGCTAGATTCTACGTTGATATGCGCTCCGCTACAGGTTGGAGCCCGGTTTTCCTCTCAGCGTGCAGTGAATGTCAGAGGGATGTGAGGAGAGTATTGCCTATTTGAATTCAATGATCTCCTTCTACGGGGTCTATTTCATAGGTTCTCTGTTATCGGTCGTAGAGATTCATCTCTTACCTCCCTTTTCAGATCGACGATATACTCTTATATATACCATTACCTCTGCTGATTCTCGTTTCAGTACTGGTTTGGCTTTCTACTACATGTAGATGAGTGTCCTGGGGAAAGTAAGTCTTATTTTCTGTGACACTCTAAGCTATGGTTGGGCACTTTTATATAAAGTTCTAAATATATGTATACAAACATTTATTTGCCTTGACTCAGGATGTTCAAACATTCCTTATTTCTCCAACATAGGTGTGTCCGGTCCACGGCGTCATCCTTACTTGTGGGATATTCTCTTCCCCAACAGGAAATGGCAAAGAGCCCAGCAAAGCTGGTCACATGATCCCTCCTAGGCTCCGCCTACCCCAGTCATTCTCTTTGCCGTTGTACAGGCAACATCTCCACGGAGATGGCTTAGAGTTTTTTAGTGTTTAACTGTAGTTTTTCATTATTCAATCAAGAGTTTGTTATTTTCAAATAGTGCTGGTACGTACTATTTACTCAGAAACAGAAAAGAGATGAAGAATTCTGTTTGTATGAGGAAAATGATTTTAGCAACCGTAACTAAAATCCATGGCTGTTCCACACAGGACTGTTGAGAGCAATTAACTTCAGTTGGGGGAACAGAGTGCAGTCTCTTACTGCTTGAGGTATGACACATTCTAACAAGACGATGTAATGCTGGAAGCTGTCATTTTCCCTATGGGATCCGGTAAGCCATGTTTATTACGATTGTAAATAAGGGCTTCACAAGGGCTTATTTAAACTGTAGACTTTTTCTGGGCTAAATCGATTGATTATTAACACATATTTAGCCTTGAGGAATCATTTTATCTGGGTATTTTGATATAATAATATCGGCAGGCACTGTTTTAGACACCTTATTCTTTAGGGGCTTTCCCAAAGCATAGGCAGAGTCTCATTTTCGCGCCGGTGTTGCGCACTTGTTTTTGAGAGGCATGGCATGCAGTCGCATGTGAGAGGAGCTCTGATACTTATAAAAGACTTCTGAAGGCGTCATTTGGTATCGTATTCCCCTTTGGGTTTGGTTGGGTCTCAGCAAAGCAGATACCAGGGACGGTAAAGGGGTTAAAGCTTAAAACGGCTCCGGTTCCGTTATTTTAAGGGTTAAAGCTTCCAAAATTGGTGTGCAATATTTTCAAAGCTTTAAGACGCTGTGGTGTAAATTTGGTGAATTTTGAACAACTCCTTCATGTTTTTTCGCAATTGCAGTAATAAAGTGTGTTCAGTTTAAAATTTAAAGTGACAGTAACGGTTTTATTTTAAAACGTTTTTTGTACTTTCTGATCAAGTTTATGCCTGTTTAACATGTCTGAGCTACCAGATAGACTGTGTTCTGAATGTGGGGAAGCCAGAATTCCTATTCATTTAAATAAATGTGATTTATGTGATAATGACAATGATGCCCAAGATGATTCCTCAAGTGAGGGGAGTAAGCATGGTACTGCATCATTCCCTCCTTCGTCTACACGAGTCTTGCCCACTCAGGAGGCCCCTAGTACATCTAGCGCGCCAATACTCCTTACTATGCAACAATTAACGGCTGTAATGGATAATTCTGTCAAAAACATTTTAGCCAAAATGAACCCTTGTCAGCGTAAGCGTGGCTGCTCTGTTTTAGTTACTGAAGAGCATGACGACGCTGATATTAATATCTCTGAAGGGCCCCTAACCCAATCTGAGGGGGCCAGGGAGGTTTTGTCTGAGGGAGAAATTACTGATTTAGGGAACATTTCTCAGCAGGCTGAATCTGATGTGATTACATTTAAATTTAAATTGGAACATCTCCGCATTTTGCTTAAGGAGGTATTATCCACTCTGGATGATTGTGAAAATTTAGTCATCCCAGAGAAACTATGTAAAATGGACAAGTTCTTAGAGGTGCCGGGGCTCCCAGAAGCTTTTCCTATACCCAAGCGGGTGGCGGACATTGTTAATAAAGAATGGGAAAGGCCCGGTATTCCTTTCGTCCCTCCCCCCATATTTAAAAAATTGTTTCCTATGGTCGACCCTAGAAAGGACTTATGGCAGTCAGTCCCCAAGGTCGAGGGAGCGGTTTCTACTTTAAACAAACGCACCACTATTCCCATAGAGGATAGTTGTGCTTTCAAAGATCCTATGGATAAAAAATTAGAAGGTTTGCTTAAAAAGATGTTTGTTCAGCAGGGTTACCTTCTACAACCCATTTCATGCATTGTCCCTGTCACTACTGCCGCATATTTCTGGTTTGATGAACTGCTTAAGGTGCTCGATAGTGACTCTCCTCCTTATGAGGAGATTATGGACAGAATCAATGCTCTCAAATTGGCTAATTCTTTCACTCTAGACGCTTCTTTGCAATTGGCTAAGTTAGCGGCTAAGAACTCTGGGTTTGCTATTGTGGCGCGCAGAGCGCTTTGGTTGAAATCTTGGTCGGCTGATGCGTCTTCCAAGAACAAGCTACTAAACATTCCTTTCAAGGGGAAAACGTTGTTTGGTCCTGACTTGAAAGAGATTATCTCTGATATCACTGGGGGTAAGGGCCACGCCCTTCCTCAGGATCGGCCTTTCAAGGCAAAAAATAGACCTAATTTTCGTCCCTTTCGTAAAAACGGACCAGCCCAAGGTGCTACGTCCTCTAAGCAAGAGGGTAATTCTTCTCAGGCCAAGCCAGCTTGGAGACCAATGCAAGGCTGGAACAAGGGAAAGCAGGCCAAGAAACCTGCCACTGCTACCAAGACAGCATGAAATATTGGCCCCCGATCCGGGACCGGATCTGGTGGGGGGCAGACTCTCTCTCTTCGCTCAGGCTTGGGCAAGAGATGTTCTGGATCCTTGGGCGCTAGAAATAGTCTCCCAGGGTTATCTTCTGGAATTCAAGGGACTTCCCCCAAGGGGGAGGTTCCACAGGTCGCAGTTGTCTTCAGACCACATAAAAAGACAGGCGTTCTTACATTGTGTAGAAGACCTGTTAAAAATGGGAGTGATTCATCCTGTTCCATTAAGAGAACAAGGGATGGGGTTCTACTCCAATCTGTTCATAGTTCCCAAAAAAGAGGGAACGTTCAGACCAATCCTAGATCTCAAGATCTTAAACAAATTTCTCAAGGTCCCATCGTTCAAGATGGAAACCATTCGAACTATCCTTCCTTCCATCCAGGAAGGTCAATTCATGACCACGGTGGATTTAAAGGATGCGTATCTACATATTCCTATCCACAAGGAACATCATCGGTTCCTAAGGTTTGCATTCCTGGACAAACATTACCAGTTCGTGGCGCTTCCTTTCGGATTAGCCACTGCTCCAAGGATTTTCACAAAGGTACTAGGGTCCCTTCTAGCGGTGCTAAGACCAAGGGGCATTGCAGTAGTACCTTACCTGGACGACATTCTGATTCAAGCGTCGTCCCTTCCTCAAGCAAAGGCTCACACGGACATTGTCCTGGCCTTTCTCAGATCTCACGGCTGGAAAGTGAACGTGGAAAAGAGTTCTCTATCCCCGTCAACAAGGGTTCCCTTCTTGGGAACAATTATAGACTCCTTAGAAATGAGGATCTTTCTAACAGAGGCCAGAAAAACAAAGCTTCTGGACTCTTGTCGGATACTTCATTCCGTTCCTCTTCCTTCCATAGCTCAGTGCATGGAAGTGATCGGGTTGATGGTGGCGGCGATGGACATAGTTCCTTTTGCGCGCATTCATCTAAGACCATTACAACTGTGCATGCTCAGTCAGTGGAATGGGGACTATACAGACTTGTCTCCGAAGATACAAGTAAATCAGAGGACCAGAGACTCACTCCGTTGGTGGCTGTCCCTGGACAATCTGTCTCAAGGGATGATGTTCCACAGACCAGAGTGGGTCATTGTCACGACCGACGCCAGTCTGATAGGCTGGGGCGCGGTCTGGGGATCCCTGAAAGCTCAGGGTCTTTGGTCTCGGGAAGAATCTCTTCTACCGATAAATATTCTGGAACTGAGAGCGATATTCAATGCGCTCCAGGCCTGGCCCCAGCTTGCGAGGACCAGGTTCATTCGGTTTCAATCAGACAACATGACGACTGTTGCGTACATCAACCATCAAGGGGGAACAAGGAGTTCCCTAGCGATGGAAGAAGTAACCAAAATTATTCTTTGGGCGGAGTCTCACTCCTGCCACCTGTCTGCTATCCACATCCCAGGAGTGGAAAATTGGGAAGCGGATTTTCTGAGTCGTCAGACATTGCATCCGGGGGAGTGGGAACTCCATCCGGAAATCTTTGCCCAAGTCACTCACCTGTGGGGCATTCCAGACATGGATCTGATGGCCTCTCGTCAGAACTTCAAAGTTCCTTGCTACGGGGCCAGATCCAGGGATCCCAAGGCGGCTCTAGTGGATGCACTAGTAGCACCTTGGACCTTCAAACTAGCTTATGTGTTCCCGCCATTTCCTCTCATCCCCAGGCTGATAGCCAGGATCAAGCAGGAGAGGGCGTCGGTGATTTTGATAGCTCCTGCGTGGCCACGCAGGACTTGGTATGCAGATCTGGTGAATATGTCATCGGCTCCACCTTGGAAGCTACCTTTGAGACGAGACCTTCTTGTTCAGGGTCCGTTCGAACATCCGAATCTGGTTTCACTCCAGCTGACTGCGTGGAGATTGAACGCTTGATTTTATCGAAGCGAGGGTTCTCAGATTCTGTGATCGATACTCTTGTTCAGGCCAGAAAGCCTGTGACTAGAAAGATTTACCACAAAATTTGGAAAAAATATATCTGTTGGTGTGAATCTAAAGGATTCCCTTGGGACAAGGTTAAGATTCCTAGGATTCTATCCTTCCTTCAAGAAGGATTGGAAAAAGGATTATCGGCAAGTTCCCTGAAGGGACAGATTTCTGCCTTGTCGGTATTACTTCACAAAAAGCTGGCAGCTGTGCCAGATGTTCAAGCCTTTGTTCAGGCTCTGGTTAGAATCAAGCCTGTTTACAAACCTTTGACTCCTCCTTGGAGTCTCAATTTAGTTCTTTCAGTTCTTCAGGGGGTTCCGTTTGAACCCTTACATTCCGTTGATATTAAGTTATTATCTTGGAAAGTTTTGTTTTTAGTTGCGATTTCTTCTGCTAGAAGAGTCTCAGAATTATCTGCTCTGCAGTGTTCTCCTCCTTATCTGGTGTTCCATGCAGATAAGGTGGTTTTACGTACTAAACCTGGTTTTCTTCCAAAAGTTGTTTCTAACAAAAACATTAACCAGGAGATTATCGTACCTTCTCTGTGTCCAAAACCAGTTTCAAAGAAGGAACGTTTGTTGCACAATTTGGATGTTGTTCGCGCTCTAAAATTCTATTTAGATGCTACAAAGGATTTTAGACAAACATCTTCCTTGTTTGTTGTTTATTCAGGTAAAAGGAGAGGTCAAAAAAGCAACTTCTACCTCTCTCTCTTTTTGGATTAAAAGCATCATCAGATTGGCTTACGAGACTGCCGGACGGCAGCCTCCCGAAAGAATCACAGCTCATTCCACTAGGGCTGTGGCTTCCACATGGGCCTTCAAGAACGAGGCTTCTGTTGATCAGATATGTAGGGCAGCGACTTGGTCTTCACTGCACACTTTTACCAAATTTTACAAGTTTGATACTTTTGCTTCTTCTGAGGCTATTTTTGGGAGAAAGGTTTTGCAAGCCGTGGTGCCTTCCATTTAGGTGACCTGATTTGCTCCCTCCCTTCATCCGTGTCCTAAAGCTTTGGTATTGGTTCCCACAAGTAAGGATGACGCCGTGGACCGGACACACCTATGTTGGAGAAAACAGAATTTATGTTTACCTGATAAATTTCTTTCTCCAACGGTGTGTCCGGTCCACGGCCCGCCCTGGTTTTTTTAATCAGGTCTGATATTTTATTTTCTTTAACTACAGTCACCACGGTACCATATGGTTTCTCCTATGCAAATATTCCTCCTTAACGTCGGTCGAATGACTGGGGTAGGCGGAGCCTAGGAGGGATCATGTGACCAGCTTTGCTGGGCTCTTTGCCATTTCCTGTTGGGGAAGAGAATATCCCACAAGTAAGGATGACGCCGTGGACCGGACACACCGTTGGAGAAAGAAATTTATCAGGTAAACATAAATTCTGTTTTCAGACAGTCAGTTTCATATTTGGGATAATGCATATGAATAAATGCTGAAAATGCTTCATTTTATTGCGTCATTCTTGGCGCAGACTTTTTTGGCGCAAAAAAAATTTCTGTTTCCGGCGTCATACGTGTCGCCTGGAAGTTGCGTAATTGTTGACGTTTTTTTTGCGCCAAAAGTGTCGGCGTTCCGGATGTGGCGTCATTTTTGGCGCCAAAAGCATTTAGGCGCCAAATAATGTGGGCGTCTTTTTTGGCGCTAAAAAATATGGGCGTCACTATTGTCTCCACATTATTTAAGTCTCATTATTTATTGCTTCTGGTTGCTAGAAGCTTGTTCACTGGCATTTTTTCCCATTCCTGAAACTGTCATTTAAGGAATTTGATAAATTTTGCTTTATATGTTGTTTTTTCTATTACATATTGCAAGATGTCCCAGATTGACACTGAGTCAGAAGATACTTCTGGAAAAACGCTGCCTGGTGCTGGATCTACCAAAGTTAAGTGTATCTGCTGTAAACTTGTGGTATCTGTTCCTCCAGCTGTTGTTTGTATTAATTGTCATGACAAACTTGTTAATGCAGATAATATTTCCTTTAGTAATGTTACATTACCTGTTGCTGTTCAGTCAACATCTAATACTCAGAGTGTTCCTGTTAACATAAGAGATTTTGTTTCTAAATCCTTTAAGAAGGCTATGTCTGTTGTTCCACCTTCTAGTAAACGTAAAAGGTCTTTTAAAACTTCTAATTTTTCAGATGAATTTTTAAATGAACATCATTCTGATTCTGATAATGGTTCCTCTGGTCCAGAGGATTCTGTCTCAGAGGTTGATGCTGATAAATCTTCATATTTATTCAAAATGGAATTTATTCGTTCTTTACTTAAAAGGTCTTAATTGCATTAGAAATAGAGGATTCTGGTCCTCTTGATACTAAATCTAAACGTTTAAATAAGGTTTTTAAATCTCCTGTAGTTATTCCAGAAGTTTTTCCTGTCCCTGATGCTATTTCTGAAGTAATCTCCAGGGAATGGAATAATTTGGGTAATTCATTTACTCCTTCTAAACGTTTTAAGCAATTATATCCTGTGCCATCTGACAGATTAGAGTTTTGGGACAAAATCCCTAAAGTTAATGGGGCTATCTCTACTCTTGCTAAACGTACTACTATTCCTACGGCAGATAATACTTCCTTTAAGGATCCTTTAGATAGGAAGATTGAATCTTTTCTAAGAAAAGCTTACTTATGTTCAGGTAATCTTCTTAGACCTGCTATATCTTTAGCGGATGTTTCTGCAGCTTCAACTTTTTGGTTAGAAGCTTTAGCGCAACAAGTAACAGATCATAATTCTCATAGCATTGTTAATCTTCTTCAACATGCTAATAACTTTATTTGTGATGTCATCTTTGATATCATTAGAGTTTATGTCAGGTATATGTCTCTAGCTATTTTAGCTAGAAGAGCTTTATGGCGTAAAACTTGGAATGCTGATATGTCTTCTAAGTCAACTTTGCTTTCCCTTTCTTTCCAGGGTAATAAATTATTTGGTTCTCAGTTGGATTCTATTATCTCAACTGTTACTGGAGGGAAAGGAACTTTTTTACCACAGGATAAAAAATCTAAAGGTAAATTTAGGTCTAATAATCGTTTTCGTTTCTTTCGTCACAATAAGAAACAAAAGCCTGATCCTTCACCCACAGGAGCGGTATCAGTTTGGAAACCATCTCCAGTCTGGAATAAATCCAAGCCTTTTAGAAAACCAAAGCCAGCTCCCAAGTCCACATGAAGGTGCGGCCCTCATTCCAGCCCAGCTGGTAGGGGGTAGATTACGATTTTTCAAAGAAATTTGGATCAATTCAATTCACAATCTTTGGATTCAGAACATTGTTTCAGAAGGGTACAGAATTGGCTTCAAGATAAGGCCTCCTGCAAAGAGATTTTTTCTTTCCCGTGTCCCAGTAAATCCAGTGAAGGCTCAAGCATTTCTGAAATGTGTTTCAGATCTAGAGTTGGCTGGAGTAATTATGCCAGTTCCAGTTCTGGAACAGGGGCTGGGGTTTTATTCAAATCTCTTCATTGTACCAAAGAAGGAGAATTCCTTCAGACCAGTTCTGGATCTAAAAATATTGAATCGTTATGTAAGGATACCAACATTCAAAATGGTAACTATAAGGACTATCCTGCTTTTTGTTCAGCAAGGGCATTATATGTCCACAATAGATTTACAGGATGCATATCTGCATATTCCGATTCATCCAGATCACTATCAGTTTCTGAGATTCTCTTTCCTAGACAAGCATTACCAGTTTGTGGCTCTGCCGTTTGGCCTAGCAACAGCTCCAAGAATTTTTACAAAGGTTCTCGGTGCCCTTCTGTCTGTAATCAGAGAACAGGGTATTGTGGTATTTCCTTATTTGGACGATATCTTGGTACTTGCTCAGTCTTCACATTTAGCAGAATCTCATACTAATCGACTTGTGTTGTTTCTTCAAGATCATGGTTGGAGGATCAATTTACCGAAAAGTTCATTGATTCCTCAGACAAGGGTAACCTTTTTAGGTTTCCAGATAGATTCAGTGTCCATGACTCTATCTCTGACAGACAAGAGACGTCTAAAATTGATCTCAGCTTGTCGAAACCTTCAATCACAATCATTCCCTTCGGTAGCCTTATGCATGGAAATTCTAGGTCTTATGACTGCTGCATCGGACGCGATCCCCTTTGCTCGTTTTCACATGCGACCTCTTCAGCTCTGTATGCTTAACCAGTGGTGCAGGGATTACACAAAGATATCTCAATTAATATCTTTAAAACCGATTGTACGACACTCTCTGACGTGGTGGACAGATCACCATCGTTTAGTTCAGGGGGCTTCTTTTGTTCTTCCGACCTGGACTGTAATTTCAACAGATGCAAGTCTGACAGGTTGGGGAGCTGTTTGGGGGTCTCTGACAGCACAAGGGGTTTGGGAATCTCAGGAGGTGAGATTACCAATCAATATTTTGGAACTCCGTGCAATTTTCAGAGCTCTTCAGTCATGGCCTCTTCTAAAGAGAGAATCGTTCATTTGTTTTCAGACAGACAATGTCACAACTGTGGCATACATCAATCATCAAGGAGGGACTCACAGTCCTCTGGCTATGAAAGAAGTATCTTGAATACTGGTATGGGCGGAATCCAGCTCCTGTCTAGTTTCTGCGGTTCATATCCCAGGTATAGACAATTGGGAAGCGGATTATCTCAGTCGCCAAACGTTACATCCGGGCGAATGGTCTCTTCACCCAGAGGTATTTCTTCAAATTGTTCAAATGTGGGGACTTCCAGAAATAGATCTGATGACTTCTCATCTAAACAAGAAACTTCCCAGGTATCTGTCCAGATCCAGGGATCCTCAGGCGGAAGCAGTGGATGCATTGTCACTTCCTTGGAAGTATCATCCTGCCTATCTCTTTCCGCCTCTAGTTCTTCCAAGAGTAATCTCCAAGATTCTGAAGGAATGCTCGTTTGTTCTGCTGGTGGCTCCAGCATGGCCTCACAGGTTTTGGTATGCAGATCTTGTCCGGATGGCCTCTTGCCAACCGTGGACTCTTCCGTTAAGACCAGACCTTCTGTCGCATGGTCCTTTTTTCCATCAGGATCTCAAATCCTTAAATTTAAAGGTATGGAGATTGAACGCTTGATTCTTAGTCAAAGAGGTTTCTCTGACTCTATAATATATCTTTCTAGATACAGATTTACGAGCCTGTAACATAGTATTAATCACAGAGTCTGGAAGACTTACATTTCTTGGTGTCTTTCTCATCATTTTTCCTGGCATTCTTTTAGATTAGATTTAGAATTTTACAGTTTCTTCAGGATGGTTTAGATAAAGGTTTGTCTGCAAGTTCCTTGAAAGGACAAATCTCTGCTCTTTCTGTTCTTTTTCACAGAAAGATTGCTAATCTTCCTGATATTCATTGTTTTGTACAAGCTTTGGTTCGTATAAAACCTGTCATTAAGTCAATCTCTCCTCCTTGGAGTTTGAATTGGGTTCTGGGGGCTCTTCAAGCTCCTCCGTTTGAACCTATGCATTCATTGGACATTAAATTACTTTCTTGGAAAGTTTTTTTTGTTTCTTTTGGCCATCTCTTCTGCTAGAAGAGTTTCTGAATTATCCGCTCTTTCTTGTGAGTCTCCTTTTCTGATTTTTCATCAGGATAAGGTGGTGTTGCGAACTTCTTTTCAATTTTTACCTAAGGTTGTGAATTCTAACAACATTAGTAGAGAAATTGTGGTTCCTTCATTGTGTCCTAATCCTAAGAATTCTAAGGAGAGATCATTGCATTCTTTGGATGTAGTTAGAGCTTTGAAATATTATGTTGAAGCTACTAAGAATTTCCGAAAGACTTCTAGTCTATTTGTTATCTTTTCCGGTTCTAGGAAAGGTCAGAAGGCCTCTGCCATTTCTTTGGCATCTTGGTTAAAATCTTTAATTCATCATGCTTATGTCGAGTCGGGTAAAACTCCGCCTCAAAGGATTACAGCTCATTCTACTAGGTCAGTTTCTACTTCCTGGGCGTTTAGGAATGAAGCTTCGGTTGATCAGATTTGCAAAGCAGCAACTTGGTCTTCTTTGCATACTTTTACTAAATTCTACCATTTTGATGTATTTGCTTCTTCTGAAGCAGTTTTTGGTAGAAAAGTTCTTCAGGCAGCTGTTTCAGTTTGATTCTTCTGCTTATAATTTCAGTTTTTTTCATTATAAGATTTAAACTTTATTTTGGGTGTGGATTATTTTCAGCAGAATTGGCTGTCTTTATTTTATCCCTCCCTCTCTAGTGACTCTTGCGTGGAAGATCCACATCTTGGGTAGTCATTATCCCATACGTCACTAGCTCATGGACTCTTGCTAATTACATGAAAGAAAACATAATTTATGTAAGAACTTACCTGATAAATTCATTTCTTTCATATTAGCAAGAGTCCATGAGGCCCACCCTTTTTGTGGTGGTTATGATTTTTTTGTATAAAGCACAATTATTCCAATTCCTTATTTTTCATGCTTTCGCACTTTTTTCTTATCACCCCACTTCTTGGCTATTCGTTAAACTGATTTGTGGGTGTGGTGAGGGGTGTATTTATAGGCATTTTGAGGTTTGGGAAACTTTTCCCCTCCTGGTAGGAATGTATATCCCATACGTCACTAGCTCATAGACTCTTGCTAATATGAAAGAAATGAATTTATCAGGTAAGTTCTTACATAAATTATGTTTTATGTACTTTCCAAACGTACCCCTTCCAGCTAAAAGGAGCAGAATAGGGGGGTAAGTTATACCGCAGCTCTGCTAAGATATATCTTGTGAACCTCGACAGTTTGCGAACGATTGATACAGCTTCTACTCTACACAGGAGATACGATGTTCAGTTTGATCCTAGAGGTATTCTTTAGGGTTTCCCTGTACATCCCCTAATCCATTCCGGAGTGGGATAGCCTTACGATCCTCTCGTTATCTTTGCAGTATTCGTTCTCAGAAACGTTTTCCCTTTGCAACAGTTCTATGCCTATGCACTGTATATAGAACTAAAAAAGTTACAACTTTTATAACTACAGCCCTAATCTAGGCTTTGTAAAATTTCTGTTGGCGGCCTTCTACAAAATGTAACACCCCTCCCCAACCCGGGATCTGGGTAAAGCAGCTATCATCTGCTGTAACTTGTGCTTCTTTATTCTTACCAAAATCACTAACTGCCTCCCTCTTTATGTTCAACCTTTATCCTTAAAACGAGTATCCCTCTGGTGTCCCTATGCAAACTGCCACATATGTTACACACACTCGATCATTGCTAAACATACACACTAATTTGCTGGACCATTAATGGCTGTTTATTCATTGCACAAACAATGCTAATTAACTTTTAAAAAAAAAAGCAAGTATCCATCCATAATATCTATACTGATAATGTTTAGACAGTGTTTCAAGGGCAATTATACTGCTATATTCATAACGTTATCAGTGTTGTTTACCCATTTTTTTTTTTATTTTTTTTTTTAAAGCAGCAGTATTGTCACATGCATAATGTCATCTAAATCTTTTAGGGTCATAGTAAATCTCTCACTTGCCAGAGATGGCTGAAACATCCAAGGAGTTTGTGGGGTCTTTTTGTTTTTAAAGTGCCATTTAATATTTAGTATCTATTGTTACTTCTGCTGTCAGAGTGCTGCACACAACAGGTCTGTAAACTCAGTATTAGGGTTATGTTTTTACAGCCACAAGAAATATATGCACTTGTCTTATACATTTTATGGCAATATACACTCATTACCTGCACACCTTCTACATATCTTTGTGTATACTGTGCTGTTGTGTGTGCTTCTGGTGCTGTTAGTAACGCTCTATGTCGCAGCAGCTATTAAACTTAGCAAAGAATCAACAGAGAAGCTAAGACCTTTTTTTTTTGTGTGTGTGTAACAAGTGGCTTTTCTCTGCACAGTTAAACCCTTGCATATATTTCTTGGGGCTGTAAAAAACATAACCCTAACACTCTGTTTTACAGACATTTGTGCAGCACTCTTACAGCAGAAGTAACACTAGCTACTAAATATTAAATGGCACTTTTTAAAACCAAACAAGGTATAGTTGCCTTGGCAATACTGTCTAAAAAAACAAAACAAACAAACCCCAATAAATTAACAGCAAACGGCCATTAACCCTCCAGCAAATTAGAGTGTATGTTTAGCGATGATCGAGTGTGTGTAACATATGTGACAGTTTGCGTATGCGCTGTATTGCACAGACAGTATGTTGTATGATGAATTTATCACCACTGAGCTGCATTTATCGAGAGACCATTGCGCATAAATTTGTCAGTTCCCCAGAGGGTGGCATAGAAGTCAGTCAGCATGTGAACTACTGAGATACTACAGTTCCTGAAGTTCACATTACTGTGCTTTGTACTCAATGCATGTGTGACAAGCAGCAGCGTGCAGCACGAACTACTGGGAAAAGGAAACTCCGCTATTAGGCCTTGAACACATGCAAGCGCTACAGTGCAGGGCTTTGACAAACCTGGGCACAAATTGTGCCTTAAATTGGGTCCTAACACCCTTATTTGGAGCCCACAACCTGCCCATTGATTCCCTCAATTACCCCTACCTACCACCACTTGCCACTGCCCTCAGAGCATAAAGTGCAGATGAATACTATGCACCAGAGTTTTTATGCAGGTGCACTAACAGAACTTCTACCTTTTTAATGCCTCTAACAATACAGGTGATTCAATCTTCAAAGCAACACCTATTATCTAAAGAGAAAATACACCATAATCACCTACACAAAACACACACTACATACACAAATATCTTATACAACAGGATTTTATTTTAAATTGTTTTAATTGTTGGGTGGTGTAGATGGTACCCATCTGTGATAAATTGGTCCAATTACATTTGCGTGTCAGGGCAAGTAGATTGTCATAAGGGACAAGTAGACTGAGCTACCCCTTTAGTCCCGTGGACAAGTAGATTTTTTTTTTTTTTTTTTTAAATTTCCACACCCCTGTAACTGCAGCATCGGGCATGGTTCCCTTTGCTCGTTTTTCATCTGAGATCTCTTTTTGCTTTGCATACTGAATTAATAATACAGGGATTGTTTTTAGATACCACAGTTGATTATTTTTAAATCCTAACACACTACTCTCTGTTTTGGTGATTAGTCTATCATTGTTTTATTCAGGGGGCCTCCTTTTGTTCATCCTTCCTGGACTGTATTCTTAATGGATGCAAGTCTTACAGGTTGGGGAGCTGTCTGAGGGTCTCTGACAGCACAAGGGGTTTGGAAACTTCAAGAGACTAGTTTTCCAATCGATATTTTAGAACTACGTGCTATTTTCAGAGCTCTTTCAGGTTTGGCCTCGTTTAGAAGAGAACTTTTCATTTTTGCTTTCAGACAGACAATATCACAACTGTGTCATATGTCAATCAACAAATAGGGACTCGTAGTTCCTTAAGCAATTAAGAAGTATCTTGAATACGTTCTTAGATGGAATTCATCTCCTGTCTTTTTTCTACGTTTTTTTTTTTTTATCTCAGGTTTAGACATTTGGGAGGTGGATTATCTCAGCAGTCAGTCTTTACATCTGGGAGAGTGGTATCTCTATACAGATGTGTTTTCTCAATTTCCCAGGTACCTTTTCAGGTCCAGGGATCCTCAGGCAGAAATGGTGGATGCATTAGCAGTGTCTTGGTTTTGGAACCTGACATCTTTCCACCTCTGTTTTTTTTCTTCCACGGGTGATTTCCAAGATCATATTGGAACAGTCTCATGTGTTTCTGATGGCAACAGCATGGCCTCACAGGGTTGGTATGTGGATCTTGTTCAGATGTCCAAATTGCCATCCTTGGCCGCTATCTCTTTGACCAGCCATCTTGTTTTTTAAGGGCTATTTTTTTCCATCGGGATCTCAAATTACTAATTTAATGGTTTGGAGATTGATTAGTGTTTAGTCATAGAGGTTTCTCTGACTCAGTTTTTATCACTATGTTGCAGGCTTATAAGTCTGTTTCAAGGAACATGTATTATCAGGTTTGGAAAACCTATTTTATGGTGTTCTTCTCATAAATTCTTTTGGCATTTCTTTTTTCAGAATAGTTTGGATAAGTTTGTCTGTCAATCTCTGTTCTGTTTTATTTCCTAGAAAGATTGTTTAAACTTCCTGATATTCACTGTTTTGTTCAGGCTTTGGTTGGTATCAAGCCTGTTCATTTATTAATTTCTCCTTTTTTAGAGTCTTATTTGGTTTAACGATTTTGTAGGCTCTTCTCTTTTGAGCCTATATTTACTTTGAAGATTATCTACTTTCTTGGAAAGTGTTGTTTCTTTTGACTATCTCTTCTGCTACAAGAGTTTCTGATTTATCAGTTTTCTCTTGGGTATCATCTTATCTGATTTTTTTCATCTAGATAAGTTGTCTTATGGACTTCTTTTTTTCCTAATTTGAACAACATTATTAGATAAATTGTTGTTCCTTCTTTGTGTCCTAATCTTAAAGAATTCTTTGAGAGTTCTTTACATCCTTTGGATGTGGTAAGAGCTTTATAATTCTATTTCGAGGTTTCTAGGATTTCAGAAGACTTCTAGTCTATTTGTTGTTTTTCTGGTTCCAGAAAGGTTAGGAAGCCTCTGCCATTTCTTTGGCATCCTGTTAAAGCTTTTGTTTTTTAAGGCTTATTTGGAGGCAGAGCAGGCTCCGCCTCAGATTTACAGCTCATTCTACTAAGTTCAGTCGCCATTTCTTGGGCTTTTTCAGAATGAAGCTTCGGTTGATCAAATTTGCAAATCAGTAATTTGGTCTTTTTTTGCATAAATTTTGATGTATTTTGCTTCTTCTGAAGCAGTCTTTGGTAGAAAAGTTCTTCAGGCAGCTGTCTGTTTGATTCTACTGCTTTTGATTAAAGTTTTTTTAAGCACCCATGTTCAAGCATATTAGAGATCTAATCAGTAAATGGATTAAACTTAAAATCTCCCTGTACGGCAGAATCATTACCACTAAAATGACACTATTACCCAAACTATTATACTTGTTTAGAGCCCTTCCCATCTCTGTCCCACTTTCAGAATTACACAAACTACAAAGAGAATTACTAAAATTCATTTGGCAAGGGAAAAAAGCCAGAATCAACAGAAAAGTTATGTGTACAAATAGAAACGAAGGAGGGGTAGGAGTGCCTAATTTAATTTCATACTACCATGCCGCAAGAATGTCACAGACTATACAATGGTTCAAAGAGAGTAGTAAGAAGAGTTGGACCCACATGGAGTCGAACATTCTAGAGACTGACTTCCTATCCAGAGCGCTTTGGGCCCCATATCTCTCAAAGCATAAACATAATAGTAAATTTATTGCGATTGAACACACTATTCACATATGGAAATACCTAAATTCTAAATACACACTTATCAGAGAGAGATCCAGACTTAACCCCTTTAATAACGTTCGACACTTCAATAGACATCGGGGTTCAGAAGAAATGGTCCAATAAAGGGCTTTATAGAATAGCAGACGTGATTACAGTAGATAAAGTATTGTCTTTTGAACAATATCATAATTTAGATGTTAATGACAAGAACATATGGTATCATTACCTGCAATTGAGATCGAGGGCGACTGAGATACTAGGTAAAGTGAAACCTCTCCCAAACACAAAACTAGAAACACTATGTCTTACAGCTACCCAGATATCAGGAGTGATATCAACCTTATACTCAATCTTTAATTCCACAGAAAACAAAGAAAAGACACAAACCATCAATAGATGGGAACGAGACATAGGTAAGGACTGGCCACTTGAAACATGGTATATAAACCTTAAAACTGGTGCATCCTTTAAGCAGAACGCTCAACTTTACGAAAATTTCATAAAAGTTGCATTCAGATGGTACCTCCATCCCACAAGGACACACGAATCAGGGGGCTCACTATCACAGCTTTGTTATAGAGGGTGTGGGGAAAGAGGCACATATATCCACATGTGGTGGGAATGCGAGCAAATTAAGAAAACTTGGGAATACGCCTCACAACTCTTAAGTGCAATCTTCCAAAAACAAATAACACTAACGATAGAGCAAGCTCTACTTCATTTCCCAATCCCAGGAATTCCAAAGATCCACCTTAAATTAGTCATGATAGTATGCACTGTAGTTAAAATTAGTATAGCCCAATTCTGGAAATCCACCCCGCCTGACATAACCTTCATTTATAATAAACTAGAGTATCATTACAATATGGCAAGTGCAGCAGCTGAAACCCTTAACGATACTGAGAGATTTCTTACAAGATGGGAACCTTTTGTAATGTACCATGAGTCAAAAAGAAAAACCACCCAGAATAATGCTCACGCTCCAGATTTTACAATTTAAAACAAGAGCCGGGGCCCTTGGTGTGGACAAGCGTAATGATGGTATAGAGCACATAAATATTCTGTTTTCACTAAACTGTAAACCACGGATAGATATTATTTCTGTTGAGACTGTATACTGTAATACATGAACATTGTGAAGAAAAACGATTGACACATGTATTTTATTTCTCCAACATAGGTGTGTCCGGTCCACGGCGTCATCCTTACTTGTGGGATATTCTCTTCCCCAACAGGAAATGGCAAAGAGCCCAGCAAAGCTGGTCACATGATCCCTCCTAGGCTCCGCCTTCCCCAGTCATTCTCTTTGCCGTTGTACAGGCAACATCTCCACGGAGATGGCTTAGAGTTTTTTAGTGTTTAACTGTAGTTTTTATTATTCAATCAAGAGTTTGTTATTTTAAAATAGTGCTGGTATGTACTATTTACTCTGAAACAGAAAAGAGATGAAGATTTCTGTTTGTAAGAGGAAAATGATTTTAGCAACCGTTACTAAAATCGATGGCTGTTCCACACAGGACTGTTGAGAGGAATTAACTTCAGTTGGGGGAACAGTGAGCAGACTTTTGCTGCTTGAGGTATGACACATTCTAACAAGACGATGTAATGCTGGAAGCTGTCATTTTCCCTATGGGATCCGGTAAGCCATTTTTATTACAGACAGTAAATAAGGGCTTCACAAGGGCTTTTTAAGACTGTAGACATTTTCTGGGCTAAATCGATTTATATATAAACATATTTTATACTCCATAGCCTTGAGGAATTATTTTAATCTTGGGAATTTTGTAAAATAACCGGCAGGCACTGTATTGGACACCTTATTCTCTAGGGGCTTTCCCTAATCATAGGCAGAGTCTCATTTTCGCGCCTGTATTGCGCACTTGTTTTTGAGAAGCATGACATGCAGATGCATGTGTGAAGAGCTCTGATACATAGAAAAGACTTTCTGAAGGCGTCAATTGGTATCGTATTCCCCTTTGGGCTTGGTTGGGTCTCAGCAAAGCAGATACCAGGGACTGTAAAGGGGTTAAATATAAAAACGGCTCCGGTTCCGTTATTTTAAGGGTTAAAGCTTCCAAATTTGGTGTGCAATACTTTTAAGGCTTTAAGACACTGTGGTGAAATTTTGGTGAATTTTGAACAATTCCTTCAAACTTTTTCGCAATTGCAGTAATAAAGTGTGTTCAGTTTAAAATTTAAAGTGACAGTAACGGTTTTATTTTAAAACGTTTTTTGTACTTTGTTATCAAGTTTATGCCTGTTTAACATGTCTGAACTACCAGATAGACTGTGTTCTGAATGTGGGGAAGCCAAGGTTCCTTCTCATTTAAATAGATGTGATTTATGTGACACAAAATTTAGAGAAAATGATGCCCAAGATGATTCCTCAAGTGAGGGGAGTAAGCATGGTACTGCATCATCCCCTCCTTCGTCTACACCAGTCTTGCCCACACAGGAGGCCCCTAATACATCTAGCGCGCCAATACTCCTTACTATGCAACAATTAACGGCTGTAATGGATAATTCTATCAAAAACATTTTAGCCAAAATGCCCACTTATCAGCGAAAGCGCGACTGCTCTGTTTTAGAAAATACTGAAGAGCATGAGGACGCTGATGATATTGTTTCTGAAGGGCCCCTACACCAGTCTGAGGGGGCCAGGGAGGTTTTGTCTGAGGGAGAAATTTCAGATTCAGGGAAAATTTCTCAACAAGCTGAACCTGATGTGATTACATTTAAATTTAAGTTGGAACATCTCCGCGCTCTGCTTAAGGAGGTGTTATCCACTCTGGATGATTGTGAGAATTTGGTCATCCCAGAGAAACTATGTAAAATGGACAAGTTCCTAGAGGTCCCGGGGCCCCCCGAAGCTTTTCCTATACCCAAGCGGGTGGCGGACATTGTAAATAAAGAATGGGAAAGGCCCGGTATACCTTTCGTCCCTCCCCCCATATTTAAAAAATTGTTTCCTATGGTCGACCCCAGAAAGGACTTATGGCAGACAGTCCCCAAGGTCGAGGGGGCGGTTTCTACTCTAAACAAACGCACCACTATACCCATAGAAGATAGTTGTGCTTTCAAAGATCCTATGGATAAAAAATTAGGTTTGCTTAAAAAGATGTTTGTTCAGCAAGGTTACCTTCTACAACCAATTTCATGCATTGTCCCTGTCACTACAGCCGCGTGTTTCTGGTTCGATGAGCTAGAAAAGGCGATCACTAGTAATTCTCCTTCTTATGAGGAGATTATGGACAGAATCCGTGCTCTCAAATTGGCTAATTCTTTCACCCTAGACGCCACTTTGCAATTGGCTAGGTTAGCGGCGAAAAATTCTGGGTTTGCTATTGTGGCGCGCAGAGCGCTTTGGTTAAAATCTTGGTCAGCGGATGCGTCTTCCAAGAACAAATTGCTTAACATTCCTTTCAAGGGGAAAACGCTGTTTGGCCCTGACTTGAAAGAGATTATCTCTGATATCACTGGGGGCAAGGGCCACGCCCTTCCTCAGGATAGGTCTTTCAAGGCCAAAAATAAACCTAATTTTCGTCCCTTTCGTAGAAACGGACCAGCCCCAAGTACTACGTCCTCTAAGCAAGAGGGTAATACTTCTCAAGCCAAGCCAGCCTGGAGACCAATGCAAGGCTGGAACAAGGGAAAGCAGGCCAAGAAACCTGCCACTGCTACCAAGACAGCATGAGATGTTGGCCCCCGATCCGGGACCGGATCTGGTGGGGGGCAGACTCTCTCTCTTCGCTCAGGCTTGGGCAAGAGATGTTCTGGATCCTTGGGCGCTAGAAATAGTCTCCCAAGGTTATCTTCTGGAATTCAAGGGGCTTCCCCCAAGGGGGAGGTTCCACAGGTCTCAATTGTCTTCAGACCACATAAAAAAACAGGCATTCTTACATTGTGTAGAAGACCTGTTAAAAATGGGAGTGATTCATCCTGTTCCATTAGGAGAACAAGGGATGGGGTTCTACTCCAATCTGTTCGTAGTTCCCAAAAAAGAGGGAATGTTCAGACCAATCTTAGATCTCAAGATCCTAAACAAGTTTCTCAAGGTTCCATCGTTCAAAATGGAAACCATTCGAACAATTCTTCCTTCCATCCAGGAAGGTCAATTCATGACCACGGTGGATTTAAAGGATGCGTATCTTCATATTCCTATCCACAAGGAACATCATCGGTTCCTAAGGTTCGCATTCCTGGACAAGCATTACCAGTTCGTGGCACTTCCGTTCGGATTAGCCACTGCTCCAAGGATTTTCACAAAGGTACTAGGGTCCCTTCTAGCGGTGCTAAGACCAAGGGGCATTGCAGTAGTACCTTACTTGGACGACATTCTGATTCAAGCGTCGTCCCTTCCTCAAGCAAAGGCTCACACGGACATTGTCCTGGCCTTTCTCAGATCTCACGGATGGAAAGTGAACGTAGAAAAGAGTTCTCTATCTCCGTCAACAAGGGTTCCCTTCTTGGGAACAATAATAGACTCCTTAGAAATGAGGATTTTTCTGACAGAGGCCAGAAAAACAAAACTTCTAAACTCTTGTCAAATACTTCATTCCGTTCCTCTTCCTTCCATAGCGCAGTGCATGGAAGTAATAGGTTTGATGGTAGCGGCAATGGACATAGTTCCTTTTGCGCGCATTCATCTAAGACCATTACAACTGTGCATGCTCAGTCAGTGGAATGGGGACTATACAGACTTGTCTCCGACGATACAAGTAAATCAGAGGACCAGAGATTCACTCCGTTGGTGGCTGTCCCTGGACAACCTGTCACAGGGGATGAGCTTCCGCAGACCAGAGTGGGTCATTGTCACGACCGACGCCAGTCTGATGGGTTGGGGCGCGGTCTGGGGACCCCTGAAAGCTCAGGGTCTTTGGTCTCGGGAAGACTCTCTTCTACCGATAAATATTCTGGAACTGAGAGCGATACTCAATGCTCTCAAGGCTTGGCCTCAGCTAGCAAAGGCCAAGTTCATACGGTTTCAATCAGACAACATGACGACTGTTGCGTACATCAACCATCAGGGGGGAACAAGGAGTTCCCTGGCGATGGAAGAAGTGACCAAAATCATTCAATGGGCGGAGACTCACTCCTGCCACTTGTCTGCAATCCACATCCCAGGAGTGGAAAATTGGGAAGCGGATTTTCTGAGTCGTCAGACATTACATCCGGGGGAGTGGGAACTCCATCCGGAAATCTTTGCCCAAATCACTCAACTGTGGGGCATTCCAGACATGGATCTGATGGCCTCTCGTCAAAACTTCAAGGTTCCTTGCTACGGGTCCAGATCCAGGGATCCCAAGGCGACTCTAGTAGATGCACTAGTAGCACCTTGGACCTTCAAACTAGCTTATGTATTCCCGCCGTTTCCTCTCATCCCCAGGCTGGTAGCCAGGATCAATCAGGAGAGGGCATCGGTGATCTTGATAGCTCCTGCGTGGCCACGCAGGACTTGGTATGCAGACCTGGTGAATATGTCATCGGCTCCACCATGGAAGCTACCTTTGAGACGAGACCTTCTTGTTCAAGGTCCGTTCGAACATCCGAATCTGGTCTCACTCCAACTGACTGCTTGGAGATTGAACGCTTGATCTTATCAAAGCGTGGGTTCTCAGATTCTGTTATTGATACTCTTGTTCAGGCCAGAAAGCCTGTAACTAGAAAAATTTACCACAAAATATGGAAAAAATATATCTGTTGGTGTGAATCTAAAGGATTCCCTTGGGACAAGGTAAAAATTCCTAAGATTCTATCCTTTCTTCAAGAAGGATTGGAGAAAGGATTATCTGCAAGTTCCTTGAAGGGACAGATTTCTGCCTTGTCTGTGTTACTTCACAAAAAGCTGGCAGCTGTGCCAGATGTTCAAGCCTTTGTTCAGGCTCTGGTTAGAATCAAGCCTGTTTACAAACCTTTGACTCCTCCTTGGAGTCTCAATTTAGTTCTTTCAGTTCTTCAGGGGGTTCCGTTTGAACCCTTACATTTCGTTGATATTAAGTTATTATCTTGGAAAGTTTTGTTTTTGGTTGCAATTTCTTCTGCTAGAAGAGTTTCAGAATTATCTGCTCTGCAGTGTTCTCCTCCTTATCTGGTGTTCCATGCAGATAAGGTGGTTTTACGTACTAAACCTGGTTTTCTTCCGAAAGTTGTTTCTAACAAAAACATTAACCAGGAGATAGTCGTGCCTTCTTTGTGTCCGAATCCAGTTTCAAAGAAGGAACGTTTGTTGCACAATTTGGATGTTGTTCGCGCTCTAAAATTCTATTTAGATGCTACAAAGGATTTTAGACAAACATCTTCCTTGTTTGTTGTTTATTCTGGTAAAAGGAGAGGTCAAAAAGCAACTTCTACCTCTCTCTCTTTTTGGATTAAAAGCATCATCAGATTGGCTTATGAGACTGCCGGACGGCAGCCTCCTGAAAGAATCACAGCTCATTCCACTAGGGCTGTGGCTTCCACATGGGCCTTCAAGAACGAGGCTTCTGTTGATCAGATATGTAAGACAGCGACTTGGTCTTCACTGCACACTTTTACCAAATTTTACAAGTTTGATACTTTTGCTTCTTCTGAGGCTATTTTTGGGAGAAAGGTTTTGCAAGCCGTGGTGCCTTCCATTTAGGTGACCTGATTTGCTCCCTCCCTTCATCCGTGTCCTAAAGCTTTGGTATTGGTTCCCACAAGTAAGGATGACGCCGTGGACCGGACACACCTATGTTGGAGAAAACAGAATTTATGTTTACCTGATAAATTACTTTCTCCAACGGTGTGTCCGGTCCACGGCCCGCCCTGGTTTTTTAATCAGGTCTGATAATTTATTTTCTTTAACTACAGTCACCACGGTATCATATGGTTTCTCCTATGCAAATATTCCTCCTTTACGTCGGTCGAATGACTGGGGAAGGCGGAGCCTAGGAGGGATCATGTGACCAGCTTTGCTGGGCTCTTTGCCATTTCCTGTTGGGGAAGAGAATATCCCACAAGTAAGGATGACGCCGTGGACCGGACACACCGTTGGAGAAAGTAATTTATCAGGTAAACATAAATTCTGTTTTTATATTACTTGATTTTATTTATATATAAAACTTCAATAAAAACAATTTAGCATAAGTTTTTTTTAAGAAAAACTTTAATTGTGTGGATTTAAATTTCTCAGTGGAAATAGCTGTTATTTTATCCCTCCCTCTCTAGTGACTCTTCTGTGGACTTCCACATCTTGCGTATTTCTATCCCATACGTCACTAGCTCATGGATTCTTGCCAATTACATGAAAGAAAACATAATTTATGTAAGAACTTACCTGATAAATTAATTTCTTTCATATTGGCAAGAGTCCATGAGGCCCACCCTTTTTATGGTGGTTATGTTTTTTTTTTTTATAAAAGCACAATTATATTTCCAGTTCTCTTTTTGTATGCTTTTTTTTTTTTACTCCTTTTTTTATCACCTCACTACTTGGATATTAGTTAAACTGAATTGTGGGTGTGGTGAGGGGTGTATTTATAGGCATTTGAGGTTTGGGAAACTTTGCCTCCTCCTGGTAGGATTGTATATCCCATACGTCACTAGCTCATGGACTCTTGCCAATATGAAAGAAATTAATTTATCAGGTAAGTTCTTACATAAATTATGTTTTTACTTATTGCAAAGCTACAAAAATTCACGTTGTTAAACGAAAAAGCCATGGCTACAGTTTTCTATGGTATAATCGGTTAAGTTTAGGTTGACACATGTAAATTGTATTGCTATTCAATACTGTATAAATGTATTGTTTACAATGCACATAGTGATGCTGCTTTTAAAATTCCACCAGTGTCAGGGGAAGTTTAGTAAAATTCCTCTTGACAAGACTGCCTTCAAAAACTTATTTCAGCCCTTTATAACCTTTCACAGCCAATCTCCATCACAAGTTAGATCACTTTTTAAAATATCGCTTTTTAATGATGCTTTTCTCACTGGGCCCTTAAAGGTACAATCTACAATATAATTTGTATTGTTTTAAAAGATGCATAATAACTTTTTACCCATTCCCCAGTTTTGCAAAACCAACACTGTTATATTAATATACTTTTTACCTCTGTGATTACCTTGTATCTAAGACCCTTCTGACAGCCCCCTGATCACATGACTTTTTATTTATTATCTATTGACTTGCATTTAGCATTGTGTTGTGCTAACTTTTAAATAACTCCCTGTGCCTGAACACAGTGTTGTCTATATGGCCCACAGTCTCTTGTTGTGAAAAGCAATTTAAAAAGCATGTGTTAAGAGGCAGCCCTCAAGGGCTTAGAAATTAGCATATGAGCCTACCTAGGTTTTGTTTCAACTAAGAATACCAAGAAAACAAAGCAAATTTGATGATAAAAGTAAATTGGATAGTTGATTAACATTACAAGTCCTATCTGATTAATGAAGGTTTAATTTTGACTAGACTATCCCTTTAATGAGACCAGATTGCTTTCATCCTCTACTCCAAAATGCGTTTCTCACATGGAAGCACATAATGGAGGAGTAAAAGGTGTTTTAAAGGGTCAGTGAACTCAATTTATTTCTTTTGTGATTCAGATAGAGCATGCAATTTTAAGCAACTTTCTATTTTACTCATATTAATCATTTTTTCTTCGTTCTCTTGCTATCTTTATTTGAAAAAGACATCTAAGCTTTTTTTTTGTTTCAGAACTCTGGACAGCACTTTTTTATTGGTGGATGAATTTATCCACCAATCAGCAAGAACAACCCAGGTTGTTCACCAAAAATGGGTCGGCATCTGAACTTACATTCTTGCATTTCAAATAAAGATACCAATAGAATGAAGAAAATTTGATAATATGAGAAAATTAGAGAGTTGCTTAAAATTGCATCCTCTATCTGAATCGCAAAAGAAAAAAATTTGGGTTCAGCTGTTTTAGAGGGAACTAGTGAGTTTGGGTAAAAGTATGACCCCAACTTCCGGTCCTATCAAGTCCTGCTGGAAAAAAGCATTTCTGCTGTTTTGTGTAAAAAATAAATAACAAACATTTAAGTGTATGAGTTTGGAGGGTATAAGTGGTTGATCGGGAGTTTATAAAAACAACTTGCCTTTTTATATATACTGTATAATATGTTTAAAATATAACATTTCAACAGGCACTCTGATATACTAGTAGTATATATGTTCCCTTCTGTATTTTTTATAATCAATAGCTCCCTGAACCTCTACTTACTCTTCGGTTGACACTTTGAACCCTATTTTCACCATTTAATTTAGTTAAATTGCATGTTTTTGAAATCCTGTTTTTGTGTTTACAGTGTTGTATTATTTTAAGTGTTTATTCCTCAACAATTCAAATCCTTGAGGGGACATAACTTTATAAACAAATGTTTATACTACTAAACAATTATATGGAGGGGGCAGTATGCGAGTCATTTGGTTTTATATGATGGATTTTTTAATATTGGGTATTTGTGTGTTTTTTTTGTTTTTTGTTTTTTTTTTGTCTCAATACCGTGCACCTGGGTAATGCATCTTCCTATCTCATACACAGAAACAGGAAGATCTGTCTGCAGACTCTCTCACACTAATAAGGATTGAGCTTTAATCTGCTTTTCATTATCTTACTTGCTGTCCCTTCCCCCTTATCTCCTAAAATGGTTATTCTTTAGATTGTCAGCTTTGCTGGCCATCACAAACTGTGTGCATGTGTTAAATAAAATGACTACTTTACAATGATACTGAATTTAATATCCACATAATTAAATTATGTATTTAAAGGACAGTACACCTTGTAGTTACCAGACATTTATATTGTGTTGCTATAAAATAACATATCAACCAAGTTTTTTTTTTTTTTTACCCTTTAACAGCTGATATACCATGTACGTTGGTTGTTGTTTTTCTTGGAAGCAACGCTACGTCCCAGTGCCATATGTTATAAAAATAATTATTTTGCAGTTATCTGATAAAAGACAATTAGGGACTGATATGTAGCAGTGTTAGCCTGGAAGACAGTAGGCTGCATTTTAAGTTCTGAGAACTTGAAATTGCTCAATTTGGCAGAGCTAAATTACATGAAAGTGGGGCAAAATAAATAATGCAAATAGATTGCAACGTTAGTGTAAAGTTGTAGTTATGCATAACTAAAGATTTTATATAAAAAATTTCAAGGTGTTAACTGTCCATTTAAGAAATGAAAATCATATTGATTCGTTCATACTTGTCATATTATTGATTTTCAATATATATTCCTTTTTTTTTTTCAGATGTTCTCAAACAATGATGAGGCTCTGATCAATAAAAAGCTTCCAAAGGAACTGTTGCTCAGGTGAGAGCATTATTACACACTATGTCCCTGTTGGGTAACATTGGGGTAGTGTAAAATGACCCTCTAGGTTGGGAATTTATGGCTATTGTGCCTAGACTTTTAGACTTGCACAGGTACAAAGCAATGGTGCCCATGGGTAACTAATGATCTGTTTTCCCTTAGGATCTTCTCCTTTCTAGATGTTGTCACCTTGTGTCGGTGTGCCCAAGTTTCTAGGGTGAGTTTGATTTTGTGCAGTCATACCCTTTTGGATTTTGTTTGTTTCTCCTTCCCTCATCATTTCTCTAACAGTCCTTTTTTATGCTTCCAGGCATGGAATGTCCTTGCTCTAGATGGTAGCAACTGGCAGAGAATTGACCTGTTCGATTTCCAAAGAGATATTGAGGTACCAAGTTGACACCCATTTTTGATATACAGTTTTGTCATAATTCAATATCAAGGATTTTTTAACTCAGCCTTTAATAGGCTGGGACTCACTTACATATGCATTTCTACATTCTCGTTGCTCCCCATCTACCAAATATACATTTTGTACACCGTTTCCCTTTTCCTTACTTAGGAGTACCCCATCTATAAATTCTTAAAGTTGCCTGCACTTTACTTGTTCTTAAACAATGAAGTTTCTGGGCAGCCATAATATGTCAGCTAACCACCGAAGGAGCTTGATAAAGGTGGCTACTGCAATATTGTATCATAAACGGGCAGAAGCGGAAAAACAGCACTGCTAAACTGTGCTCGTGAACACAAGGGACACTGCCAAGTCCTGGAATAGTACCAATATTCAAAGAGGTCCACAGCACCAAATATCTTGAAAAAATCTTTATTTAAGATGGTAAAAAAGCGACGTTTCAGGGGTAGTCCCCTTAGTCATGCTATGAGTTTCAATATGTGTACACACAGGTTTTAAACCTTCATTTTTCACGCCAGACAGCCTCTGGCTGTACAACGTCTCCCTCTAGTGGGCTTTCTTTGCAACAGTTTCTATAGCCATAAAAACATTTTTTTAACAATGTAGGCATAATGTTTGCACATGTCAATGTATATCGCCATGGCAGAGTATACAAGTGGCGATATGGTCACCACGGCAATCGATCAGCACAAACCAGAGGGAAACGAAGAGCCAATCATCAGAGAGGTAAACAACACCGTCATGGGGGTGGGGCTAGTGGATCTAGCACACCGTATACGTCTATGGATAGATCCTCCTCTTTTCCTTTAGAGCAGTGCGGCGGCGAGGAAGATATTGCCAGGGGGGCTGCAAACACAGTAAGCAGTATGCCATCTGGGGAGTGAGGAAGTCTGATCGCAAAACGAAAATAGACTAGAAACAGTGACGGACCTAGAGACTGTGGTAACTATATCAAGTTACACTTTGTCTAAAGAAGAAAATGCTTTGTTTGGCACTATCAAAAGAAGGACTTTTTCGAACTTGATAAAGATTAGCAGAGACTCTAGAAATATAAAACTTAAGATCTGATTTAATAATAGTGATAACAATGAATAAGTTATTAACCATGTAAATAAATAAGAATGGTCTTTGCAATCTCTAGGATTGAGGAAAAAAGATACTTTTAACCCTAGTATTAATAATTACAGCATTAATAACGTTATAAATTTGGTGGAAAAAGAAATTAAGGAACTAAGGGTAAAGCAAAAATGATAGACATCTAACACATAAATGGGAGGGAGGACGACTCAAAAAACATACTAACTTTACTATAGAAGACTCTAGAGCACTCGATAAATTGAAAAAGAATAGGGAAATAATTTTAAAAGGGGCGGATAAGGGAGATGCAATCATAGTAATGGATAAAACATACTATATTGATGAAATACAGATTCAGTTAAAAGATGTTAACACCTATATGAAAATTAACAATAATCCTCTCATAAAGATACAGAAAGAGATAGACTATTCTTAAGAAAGCATTCGATAAAGGGATTATAAATAAAAAATTGTCTTATTTTCTATATATCACTGCACCCCGTAACCCTGTCTTTTTTTTTTTTTTACACAGTCCCAAAAGTTCATAAAAACATTGAAAAGCCCCCTTGGTGACTTATTGTCTCAAGTGTAAGTTCAGTATATACCAATAGATCTATATTTATTGATAAGATACTACAACCAGGGGTAATAAAAATGTCTAGCTATTTGAAAGATACAAATCACTTTCTGGAAAAAGCCAAGCAATTGGAATTGGGCTCAGATAGATACTTGCTGTTCACCATGGATGTGAAAAGTCTTTATACCTCCATTAAACATGAGACTGGTATAGCCATGATTTAAAAGAATCTATTGGTCAACAGCAAGTACTCCCATGCACAATGTGACTTTAGAGAACAATTTCTCAGGTTAATTCTTTACTGGAATAATGTTTTATTTCAGGACGAGTGGTATATACAAACAAAAGGGACTGCTATGGGTTCCAATGTGGCCCCATCATACGCCAACCTCTTTATAAACGAATTTGAGGAGAGGATTGTCTATGAAAATGAGAAATTCGGAGAACATGGAGCAATATGGTGGCGGTATATGGACGACGTGTTTGGCGTGTGGTGGGGTGACATTGGAACCCTAGAGGACTTGGTAAGAGAATTAAATTCTATGGTAAGGGGTCTAGAATTCACTGTAACGTATAGTGAGGAGTCGGTATCTTTTTTTTTTTAGATACAAAGGTCTACAAAAATGGTAACAGTTTAAGTTTTGACTTGTATGTCAAAGATACAGATACAAAAACTTTACTCCATTATGACGGCTTCCACCCTAGAAATTTGGTTAATTCCCTACCCAAGAGTCAGCTCCTTAGAGTAAAGCGAATAGTAAGCAATGAGAAAAACTGTGAAACTAGAATGCAGGAAATGGTCAAAAAAATCAGAGATAGAGGGTATCTCCTCAGTTTAATCCAGAGCAAAATGGAAGAAATAAACAATCTCACATGTAAAAAGGCTATAAAGGGAAAAGACAACAGGATGATATTTGTATCACAATATAGTCCTCTTAGTGATAGTCTCTAATATTATAAGAAAGAACTGGCATATTCTGAGTGGATGTAATCAACAATTGTCTCAATTTAAAGATCCACTATTAATGGCATATAGAAGGGTCAAAAGTATAAAAGATCATTTAATAAAAACTGATGTGGGCCCTGGTAAGTAATTTTAAGCAGTCATTGCTAGGTTACAAACGAAAAGGAAGTTACCCCTGTTTGAACTGCATGAGTTGCAGTTCGATCATTAAGGGTCTCAACTTTTATCATCCACATAGTGGTAAAAAGTTTGACATCAATGGATTCTATACATTGAAAGTACCGATGTGGTATACCTTATAAAATGTCTATGTTGACTTGTTTACTTAGGAGAGACCACTTGTAAAGTAAGAGATCGGATGAGCCAGCACAACTCGAATATTAGATGCAGGAATCTAGAGGCTCCCCTGTCAAAGCATTTCCTGGAAAAAGGCCATGGCATAAGCCAATTAAAATGGCAAGTCATTGACCATATCAAAATCCCTAGGAATGGCATGGACAGGGAGAAACTTTTACAACAAAAAGAAATGTGGTGGATACATAAACTTGAAACATTATCTCCTTAAGGTCTTAATAAGGACTATGACTTAGCCTGTTTTTTCTAACAGTTTTTTTTTCAATTTTTTTTCCAGATGCAGTATTTTCAAAACATTGTCCAGCTAGCTCACAGTCCAATGTTATGTTTCACTACACTATTGAGAAAGTGGTAAAATAAATGTTAATTTTTTTTTTCTCTAACCCATGTATATATGTACAGGTATTTTGCTATTATGCTTTCCAACTATGTATAGTGTGTGTTTATCAGAGATATACATTGATATGTGCAAACATTATGCCTACATTACAAAAATGTTTTTATGGCTATAGAAACGGTTGCAAAGAAAGCCCACTAGAGGGAACCGTTGTACAGCCAGAGGCTGTCTGGCGCGAGAAATGAAGGTTTAAAAGCTGTGTACACACACATTGTAACTCATAGCATGACTAAGGGGACTACCCCTGAAATGTCGCTTTTCTTTCATGTAATTGGCAAGAGTCCATGAGCTAGTGACGTATGGGATATACAGTCCTACCAGGAGGGGCAAAGTTTACCAAACCTCAAAATGCCTATAAATACACCCCTCACCACACCCACAATTCAGTTTTACAAACTTTGCCTCCTATGGAGGCGGTGAAGTAAGTTTGTGCTTGATTTTCTATGTTAATATGCGATTCTCAGCATTTTGAAGCCCGATTCCTCTCAGAGTACAGTGAATGTCAGAGGGATGTGAAGGGAGTAACACCTATTGAATTCTATGTTTTTTCTCGCAGGAAATCTTTTTTTTATAGGTTCCCTTTTATCGGTCGTAGAGATTAATCTCCTACCTCCCTTTTGCAGATCAACGATATACTCTCATATTCCATTACCTCTACTGATAGCCAAACTAGTACTGAAACGGTTATCTACTATATGTGGATGAGTGTCTTTCAGTAAGTATGTTTTCATTACTTAAGACACTCTCAGCTATGGTTTGGCACTTTATGTATTTATATAAAGTTCTAAATATATGTATTGTACTTATATTTGCCATGAGTCAGGTTTATGTATATTTCCTTTTGCAGTTTCATATTTGGGGAAAAAACATATTTAGGAAAATATTTTTCTTACCTGGGGTATAGTCTTTTTATCAAATTGACTGCTTATTCATTAAATTTTCTCAAAATGCTGATGCTTAACTTATGCAATTATGGCATAAATGGTTGTAAATGCTTCTCTGGGATCCCCTTTGTTCAGAAATAGCAGACTTATATGGCTTTGGCGTTGCTTTTTGGTAATTAGAAGGCTGCTAAATGCCACTGCGCACCACACGTGTTTTATGCCCAGCAGTGAAGGGGTTAATTAGGGAGCATGTAGTGTTAATTTAAGCTTAAGTGTAGTAGACGACTCAAAGTATTGATCTAGGTCTATTTTGGTATATTTAATGCCACCATTTCACCGCCAAATGCGATCAAATTTAAAAAAAACTTAAATTTTTTCGCAATTTTAGGTTTCTCACTGAAATTATTTACAAACAGCTTGTGCAATTATGGCACAAATGGTTGTAAATGCTTCTCTGGGATCCCCTTTGTTCAGAAATAGCAGACATATGACTTTGGCGTTGCTTTCTGGTAATTAGAAGGCCGCTAAATGTTGCTGCGCATCACACGTGTATTATGGCTAGCAGTGAAGGGGTTAATTAGGTAGTTTGTAGGGAGCTTGCAGGGTTAATTTTAGCTTTAGTGTAGAGATCAGCCTCCCACCTGACACATCAGACCCCCTGATCCCTCCCAAACAGCTCCCTTCCCTTCCCCACCACACAATTGTCCCCGCCATCTTAAGTACTGGCAGAAAGTCTGCCAGTACTAAAATAAAAGGTTTTTTTTTTTTTTAGCATATTTAAATATGCTGTTTTGTAGCCCCCCCTTAGCCCCCAACCTCCCTGATTCCCCCCCCCCCAAAACAGCTCTCTAACCCTCCTCATCTGCCTTATTGGCGGCCATCTTGGGTACTGGCAGCTGTCTGCCAGTACCTAGTTTGTAAAAAAATAAATAAAAAAAAAGTAGTTTTTTTTTTTTTTTGTTTTTTTCGTTTTTTTTTTCTTGTAGAGTAGCTCCCCCCACCCCCTTCCTGAACTTTTTTTTTTTTTTTTTTTTTTTAATTTTTATTCTATTTTTTAAAAAAATTTGTACACCAACTTTTTCTGTAGTGTAGCGGTTTCCACCTGCTCCCTCCCCGTGCACGCGCGTCCCTGCGCGCCCCCGGACATCCCTGCCCACGATCACGCCCCTCTCCACATCACTGATGGCCGCCACCCGCCTCCCACACAGGCTCCCACCCGCCAACGATACCGGCCATCGATGTCTGGTGCAGAGAGGGCCACAGAGTGGCTCCCTCTGCATCGGATGGCCAAGGGGTGTTATTGCAGGATGCTTCGATATCGAGGCATCACTGCAATAACCTGGAAGCGAGCAGGATCGCTTCCAACCGCTTTAAAAGACCAGCGACGTATCCTGTACGAAATTAGGGGTTTAAGACCAGGGTGTGTGCGACGTACCCTGTACGACACGCGTCGTTAAGGGGTTAAGAAAATGTTTCCCATATCTGACACCATTCGGGATTCATGGCAGTTGGTCCCTAAGGTGGAGGGAGCTATTTCTACCCTGGCTAAGCGTACAACTATACTTATTGAGGACAGTTGTGCTTTCAAAGATCCTATGGATAAAAAATTAGAGGGTCTTCTAAAGAAAATATTTATTCATCGGGGTTTTCTTCTGCAACTTATAGCGTGCATTGTTCCTGTAACTACTGCAGCTGCTTTTTGGTTCGAGGCTTTAGAGGAGGCTCTTAAGGTTGAGACCCCATTAGAGGATATTTTGGATAGAATTAGAGCTCTCAAGCTAGCTAATTCTTTTATTACAGATGCCGCTTTTCAACTGGCTAAATTAGCGGCCAAAAATTCAGGTTTTGCCATTTTAGCGCGCAGAGCGTTATGGCTTAAGTCCTGGTCTGCTGATGTTTCATCAAAATCTAAGCATTTAGCTATTCCTTTCAAGGGTAAGACCCTATTCGGGCCTGAACTGAAGGAGATAATTTCCGACATCACTGGAGGAAAAGGCCATGCCCTTCCTCAGGATAAGACAAATAAGATGAGGACCAAACAAAATAATTTTCGTTCCTTTCGAAACTTCAAAGGTGGTCCTCCTACCTCCTCCCCTGCCACAAAGCAGGAGGGGAATTTTGCTCAATCCAAGTCTGTCTGGAGACCTAACCAGACCTGGAATAAAGGTAAACAGGCCAAGAAGCCCGCTGCTGCTACCAAGACAGCATGAAGGGGCAGCCCCCGATCCGGGACCGGATCTAGTAGGGGGCAGACTTTCTCTCTTCGCTCAGGCTTGGGCAACAGACGTTCAAGATTCCTGGGCATTAGAAATTGTGACCCAGGGGTATCTTCTAGAATTCAAAGATTCTCCTCCAAGGGGGAGATTTCATCTTTCACGATTGTCTGTAAACCAGATAAAAAGAGAGGCGTTCTTACGCTGTGTAGAAGACCTATATACTATGGGTGTAACCCACCCAGTTCCAAAAGCAGAACAGGGGCAGGGGTTTTACTCCAATCTGTTCGTGGTTCCCAAAAAAGAGGGAACCTTCAGACCGATTTTAGATCTCAAGATCCTAAACAAATTTCTCAGAGTCCCATCCTTCAAGATGGAGACCATTCGGACTATTTTACCAATGATCCAGGAGGGTCAATATATGACCACCGTGGATTTGAAGGATTCATATCTTCACATTCCTATCCACAAAGATCATCACCAGTTCCTCAGGTTTGCCTTCCTGGACAAACATTACCAGTTTGTGGCTCTTCCCTTCGGGTTGGCCACAACTCCCAGAATTTTCACAAAAGTGCTAGGGTCCCTTCTGGCGGTTCTAAGGCCGCGGGGCATAGCAGTGGTGCCTTATCTGGACGATATCTTAATTCAGGCGTCAACTTACCAACTAGCAAAATCTCACACGGACATTTTGTTGGCTTTTCTAAGATCTCACGGGTGCAAGGTGACCGTACAAAAGAGTTCACTTATCCCTCTCACAAGAGTTCCATTCCTGGGAACTCTGATAGATTCGGCAAACATGAAAATTTTTCTGATGGAGGTCAGAAAATCAAAGATTTTAAACACCTGCCGAGCACTTCATTCCTTTCCTCGGCCGTCAGTGGCTCAGTGTATGGAGGTAATTGGACTAATGGTAGCGGAAATGGACATAGTTCCGTTTGCTCGCTGGCATCTCAGACCACTGCAACTATGCATGCTCAAACAGTGGAATGGGGATTATGCAAATTTATCTCCTCAGATAAATCTGGATCAAGAGACCAGAGACTCTCTTCTTTGGTGGTTGTCACAGGATCATCTGTCCCAGGGAATGTGTTTCCGCAGGCCAGCTTGGGTCATAGTGACGACGGGCGCCAGCCTATTGGGCTGGGGTGCAGTGTGGAATTCCCTGAAAGCACAGGGTGTGTGGACTCAGGAGGAGGCTCTCCTTCCAATAAATATTCTAGAACTGAGAGCGATATTCAACGCGCTTTAGGCATGGCCTCAGCTGGCTTCGGCCAGATTCGTAAGATTCCAGTCGGACAATATCACGATTGTAGCATATATCGGTCATCAAGGGGGAACAAAGAGTTCTCTAGCGATGATAGAGATTTCCAAAATAATTCAATGGGCAGAGACTCACACTTGCCATCTATCAGCAATCTGTATCGCAGGAGTGGAGAACTGGGAAGCGGATTTTCTAAGTCGTCAGACTTTTCATCCGGGGGAGTGGGAGCTCCATACGGAGGTGTTTGCACAATTGATTCATCAATGGGGCACACCAGAAGTGGATCTGATAGCATCTCATCAGAATGCCAAACTTCCTTGTTACAGGTCCAGATCAAGGAATCCCCAAGCAGTACTGATAGATGCTCTAGCAGTACCTTGGTCGTTCAACTTGGCTTATGTGTTTCCACCATTTCCTCTCCTTCCTCATCTGATTGCCAGAATCAAACAGGAGAGAGCTTCGGTGATTTTGATAGCACCTGCGTGGCCACGCAGGACTTGGTATGCACACCTGGTGGAAATGTCATCTTTGCCACTGAGACAGGACCTTCTCATTCAAGGTCCGTTCCAGCATCCAAATCTAATTTCTCTGCGGCTGACTGCCTGGAGATTGAGCGCTTGATTTTATCCAAGCGGGGATTCTGAGTCGGTCATAGATACCTTGATTCAGGCTCGAAAGCCTGTTACTAGGAAAATTTACCATAAGATATGGCGTAAATATCTTTATTGGTGTGAATCCAAAGGCTACTCGTGGAATAAGATCAGGATTCCTAGGATTTTTTCCTTTCTCCAAGAAGGATTGGAGAAGGGGTTATCAGCTAGTTCCTTAAAGGAACGGATATCTGCTTTATCAATTTTACTGCACAAGCGTCTGGCAGATGTTCCAGACGTTCAGTCGTTTTGTCAGGCTTTGGTTAGAATTAAAGTGAAGGTAAAGTTTTACCGCTCTCTATACACCAATCAATTGGTCATATCTTCATTTACTAAGTCGCTAAGCTTTTGTCACATCGATTATATATTTATGTAAAAAAAAACTTTTCTTTTTCACTATCGTTACCTTCCTAACTCCTCCCCACAGCCATTTCCTTATTTTAGAGACTGACGTACAGAGCAGTCTCCAACGCGCGTTCACAAGGAATGCAACAAACTGCGCATGCGCATAGCGTAGTCCACTCATGGCAATAATTAATATGTCAATTCTCATAATATAAACAATGGAAGAGTTTCCCAGACTGTATCTGAAATGTCCCAAATAAATGCAGCGTTTAAATCCTGTACATAAGGTAGGGGTAATCCACAGGCAACAATTAAAAGTCTCTTACAAGCGGTATAATCCTCAGCAGTATTCAGCACACTACACCCCCCCAATGAAATATGACATAGGTTACCACCTACTCCGCTATAGTGGATGCCTATCACTCACCCTTCTGCCAATGTCCACAGCTCGTCAAACGTCCGGTAGTCGCATCTGGAGCATATGGGTTTAGCCCAAACACTAGGCGTGTGCACCGTCTGTGTTCCTCCAGCTCATCCGTCCAGGCACCGGGACTTGGCGTCAACAAGGGGGTGTGTGCGAATCTGCGAGCCCATTGGCTGAACCGCTCAGCTGTGACTTTGGTAGTGCCGATGTGAGCCGCTTCTTGAATGAAGTTATCTCCCCAAACAGACAGGAACGGAGACAGAGTGGGTAGAGGCTGCAAAAAGGATTCCTTGTAATCCCGGTATAAAAATATAAATAGAAAAAGAACGCAGACCAATAGCCGAAACTAGTCAGAGCTTTTACCATTGTCCTGAATTTTCTTGTTGCTGGAAATTTTTAATTTTTGACCTAATTAATGATTAACTTTTAACAGGAGGAGGTCTGCGTTCTTTTTCTATTTATACGCGAAACGGTAGCGCTCTTGTATTGCAAGTCCGATAATAAAAATGAAACGCGTGCACAGATCATCCGGAATGCGGATGACGTAGATTGACGGCCACCTAACGGCCAGAATTTCAATTGGATGAAAAGAAAATGTGACCAAACAAAAAAAAATTAAATTACGGGTTGACATCGGCAAAGTTAAAAATGTGAGTATAAACCGGAAAAAAAGACTTTATTATTTGAAATTGAAAAAAATTATGACTTAAACTCATATTAATTTGGGTCAACAAGTGATATTAGACTGTGAAATAGAGTTAACTTTACCTTCACTTTAAGCCTGTGTTTAAACCTATTGCTCCGCCATGGAGTTTGAATTTAGTTCTTTCAGTTCTTCAAGGGGTTCTGTTTGAACCTATGCATTCCATAGATATTAAGCTTTTATCTTGGAAAGTTCTGTTTTTAGTTGCTATCTCTTCGGCTCGAAGAGTATCTGAACTATCTGCATTGCAATGCGACTCACCTTATCTTATTTTCCATTCTGATAAGGTGGTTTTGCGTACCAAACCTGGATTCCTTCCTAGGGTTGTTACTAATTAGAATATTAATCAGGAAATTGTTGTTCCTTCTCTGTGTCCTAATCCTTCCTCTAAGAAGTAGCGTCTGTTACACAACTTGGACGTGGTTCGTGCTTTGAAGTTTTACTTGCAAGCAACCAAAGATTTCTGTCAAACCTCTTCTCTGTTTGTTGTCTATTCTGGAAGACGTAGAGGTCTAAAAGCTACTGCTACCTCTCTTTCTTTTTGACTGAAAAGCATCATCCGTTTGGCATACGAGACTGCTGGACAGGATTACAGCTCACTCTACTAGAGCGGTGGCTTCCACATAGGCTTTTAAAAATGATGCTTCTGTTGAACAGATTTGTAAGGCTGCGACTTGGTCTTCACTTCATACCTTTTCCAAATTTTACAAATTTGATACTTTTGCTTCTTCGGAGGCTATTTTTGGGAGAAAAGTTCTTCAAGCAGTGGTGCCTTCTGTTTAGGCATCTGTCTTGTCCCTCCCGTTCATCCGTGTCCTGTAGCTTTGGTATTGTATCCCACAAGTAAAGGATGAATCCGTGGACTCGTCGTATCTTATAGAAGAAAAGTTAATTTATGCTTACCTGATAAATTGATTTCTTCTATGATACGACAAGTCCACGGCCCACCCTGTGATTTTAAGACAGATTATATTTTTTGATTTAAAACTTCAGTCACCTCTGCACCTTTTAGTTTCTCCTTTTTCTTCCTATACCTTCAGTCGAATGACTGGGGGTGGAGTCAAGGGAGGAGCTATATAGACAGCTCTGTTGTGGTGATCTTTGCCACTTCCTGTTAGCAGGAGGATAATATCCCACAAGTAAAGGATGAATCCGTGGACTCGTCGTATCATAAAAGAAATCAATTTATCAGGTAAGCATAAATTTACTTTTCTATGTCAGAGGGCTATGCTGTTTGCATTTTTTTTCCCATTCCTGAAACTGCCATATAAGGAAATTGATAATTTTGTTTTATATGTTGTTTTTTTTTCTCTTACATTTGCAAGATGTCTCAATCTGATCCTGTCTCGGAAACCACTGTTGGAACCTTGCTGCCTGATAGCAGTTCTACCAAAGCTAAGTGTATCTGTTGTAAATTTGTGGAGATTGTATCTCCAGCTGTGGTATGTAATAGTTGTCATGATAAGCTTTTACATGCAGAGAATGTGTCCATCAGTAATAGTACAATGCCGTTTGTTCCTTTTTAACATCTAATGTACATGATATCCCTGTGAATATAATTTTTTTTATTGCTGATGCGTTTCAGAAGACTTTTGTCTGCTATCCCGCCTTCTAATAAAAGTAAAAGGTCTTTTAAAACTTCTCATAAAGTTGATGAAATTTCAAATAACCGACAACATACTGAATTATCCTCCTCTGAGGATCTATCTGATTCAGAAGATCCTACCTCAGATATTGACACTGACAAATCTACTTATTTATTTAAAATGGGGTATATTCGTTCCTTGTTAAGAGGTATTGATTACGTTGGATATTGAGGAAACTAGTCCTTGATACTAAAACTAGTAAACGTTTAAATTCTGTTTATAAACCTCCTGTGGTTACTCCAGAGGTTTTTCCAGTTCCTGATGCTATTTCTGATATGATTTCTAAGGAATAGAATAGGCCTTGTACTTTTATTCCTTCTTCAAGGTTTACATTTTTTTATCCTTTGCCAGCAGTTAGATTGGAGTTTTGGGTTTGAGTTGATGGGGCTATTTCTACTCTTACCAAACGTACTAATATTCCTATGGAAGATAGTACTTCCTTTAAGGACCCTTTAGATAGGAAACTTGAATCTTATCTAAGGAAAGCCTATTTATATTCTGGCTATCTTCTCAGGCCTGCCATTTCTATGGCTGATGTTGCAGCTGCATCAACTTTTTGGTTGGAAAGTTTAGCGCAACAGGAAACAGATCCTGATTTGTCTAGCATTGTTCGCTTGCTTCAACATACTAATCATTTTATTTGTGATACCATTTTTGATATCTTCAAAATTGATGTTAAATCTATGCGTTTAGCTATTTTAGCTAGTAGAGCTTTGTGGCTTAAATATTGGAATTCTGACATGGTATCTAAGTCTAGATTACTATCTTTCTTTCCAAAGTAATAATTTATTTGGTTCCCATTTGGATTCAATTATTTCAACTGTCACTGGGGAGAAGGGAGTTTTTTTGCTTCAGGATTAAAGACCTAAGGGTAAATCTAAAGCTTCTAACCGTTTTTGTTCCTTTCGACAAAATAAGGAACAGAAACCCAATCCTTCCCCCAAAGAACCTGGTTCCAGTTGGAATAAACCCACGCCGTTTAAGAAACCAAAGCCAGCCCCCAAGTCTGTATGAAGGTGCGGCCCTCATTCCAGCTCAGCTGGTAGGGGGCAGATTAAGATTCTTCAAAGTATTTGGGCAGATTCTGTCTAAAATCAATGGATTCAGAGTATTGTCTCTCAAGGGTACCGAATAGGATTCAGAGTAAGACCTCCTGTGAGAAGATTTTTTTTCTCTCACACATCCCAGCAAATCCAGTAAAGGCTCAGGCTTTTCTGAAGTGTGTTTCAGACCTGGAGCTTTCAGGGGTAATACCAGTTCCGTTTCAAGAACAGGGTCTGGGATTTTATTCAAATCCTATTCATTTTCCCAAAAAAAGAAAATTCATTCAGGCCGGTTATGGATCTGAAAATTTTGAATCGTTATGTAAGAGTGCCAACTTTCAAAATGGTGACTATAAGGACTATTGTGCCTTTTGTTCAGCAAGGGCATTATATGTCCACGATAGACTTACAGGATGCATATCTTCATATTCCAATTCATCCAGACCACTATCCGTTTCTGAGATTCTCTTTTCTAGACAAGCATTACCAATTTGTCGCTCTTCCATTTGGCCTAGCGACAGCTCCAAGAATCTTTTCAAAGGTTCTTGGTGCCCTACTCTCTGTAATCAGAGAACTGGGTATTGCGGTGTTTCCTTATTTGGACGATATCTTGGTACTAGCTCAGTCTTTACATTCTGCAGAATCTCACACGAATCAACTAGTGTTGTTTCTTCAAAGACCTGGTTGGAGGATCATTTTACCAAAAAGTTCATTGATTCCTCAGACAAGGGTCACCTTTTTAGGTTTCCAGATAGATTTAGTGTCCATGACTGTCTCTAACAGACAAGAGACGATTTAAAATTGGTTTCAGCTTGTCTGAACCTTCAGTCTCAATCATTCCCTTCAGTGGCTATGTGCATGGAGGTTTTAGGTCTCATGACTGCAGCATCGGACCTGATCCCCTTTGCTCGTTTTTATATGAGACCTCTCCAGCTTTGTATGCTGAATCAATGATGCAGGGATTATACAAATATATCACAATTAATATTCTTAAATCCCAATGTTCGACTCTTTCTCACCTGGTGGTTAGATCGCCATCGTTTAATTCAAGGCTTCTTTTGTTCGTCCAACCTGGACTGTGATCACAACAGATGCAAATCTTTCAGGTTGGGGAGCTGTCTAGGGATCTCTGACAGCACAAGGGGTTTGGAAATCTCAAGAGGCAAGGTTACCAATCAATATTTTAGAACTCCGTGCTATTTTCAGGGCTCTTCAGGTTTGGTCTCTGTTGAAGAGAGAACCATTCATTTGTTTTCAGACAGACAATATCACAAATGTGGCATATGTCAATCATCAGGGTGGGACTCACAGTCCACAAGCTATGAAAGAAGTATCTTGGATACTTTCTTGGGCGGAATCCAGCTCCTGTCTTATTTCTGCGGTTCATATCCCAGGTGTAGACAGTTGGGAAGCGGATTATCTCAGCCGTCAGACTTTACATCCAGTTGAGTGGTCGCTCCATCCAGATGTATTTTCTCAGATTGTTCAGATGTGGGG